>NC_133326.1:89627628-89702628 GCF_042186555.1 Aquarana catesbeiana | reverse complement strand
AGAGGCATTTAAAACGCCAAATGCCTGTAACAGCTTGTAAACATGGTAACTTGTGTTTAGCTGCGTTTTCGTTTACAGCCGTTTTTAATTTTTGACTTTTTTTTTTTTTTTAAACTCACCTAGACGCAAACGTGGCAAAACATGGCACGTAAATGCGGCAAAACTGACTTTTTTTTAAACGTCGGTTGCTATCTGTCAAGTTAAAACCTTAAGGAGAGGTTGCAAAATGTCTTGTGTATGTGAAGCCTTGGGGTCAAACTACTTGCAGTTGCTGCTGCTGTGATTTTTACAATGACCAGGAAATATGATTGACCACTTCCAGACCGGGCATTTTCTGCCACTTTTTGTTTACATATAACAGCATTTTTTGCTAGGAAATTACTTTATTTTTTTTAAAGCAGACGCCCTAGAGAATAAATTGGTGGGTTTTGCAATTTTTTTATGTCACTCTATTTACCCGGCGGTTTTTCGAATGCAGTTTTTTTGGGGGGGGGGAATACACTTTTTTGAGGTGTTACTAAACCCACAACAGTAAAATCAGTCTGTATATGCAGTAAAGCATGCTGGTTATACTCACCTGTGGAACCTAAGGGGTTAATCCTCTGCATTGTGTAAAAAGGCTGTTTGATCCTGCTTCTCTGATCCTTCGCTTATTCCACAATTTCCTGATAGCAGAGTGTCTATGGAGTCAGGCTGCACATGCTCAATAGTTTGGTATGTATTGCTAGAGCTTTTTTTTTTCTTTTTCTTGGGAGAGTGCATATGATCAGCACAGGGCCAATCATCAGCACTGTCCAGACAGAGGGTCAGAGGTCTTGCAGCCTGATAGGAAAAATATTTGAATTGCTGTCACAAGAAATGTAAAAATTCTTGTGACCACAATAGGCACATGACAGGTACTATAAGACCCCAAATTTCTCCTCTGCCCTTTAAAAGCATTCAAAAATTTAAATTGCGCAGTTGACAGCTGGGTAAACCGGAAGTCATGTGATCGCTTCAGGGTTACTATAGCGGAATGCCAGTCAAAGCCAATCCCGACCAGCCAGTGGATGTCCCCTCCAGCTTCTTGTAGTCGCAATCAAGCAGTTAGTTGGCCACTCCGATTGCTATTACAAGAGAGCTGACCGTTGGCTTCAAAAAATGGTACCAGGGTGATGCTTGCAGCTTCAGACATCATCCCATTATAACCACCGAAAGTGGATATTCATTGTTTCCTCTCCTGCCTCTGTTGTAAGAAGGGATGGGCTCACAGATGTAAAGACTAAACTGGTTGCATCTGTGCTTGATCTCGCTATGACCAATCACAGAAATCCCATAGTACAGAGTCACTCAGATTGACACTATACAAAAGGTCTGTGAACAGCACTTTGTCCAGTGCTGTTTATAGACTCTGGTAAATAACCATCCTTCACTTTGCTGTTTTAAAGACGTGCAGTGGTAGTAAAAAGGGTAAAGTGACTTTCAATATACATGAGCGTCATTCATACAACAAATGATCTCTCTTAACCTGTGTGGAGGTGTCATTTTCTAAGCACTGAATTAGTTTGAAATTCTATTATCCAAGGTGTAGTGGACTATTGAAATAAAATTTCATGAGAACAAGACATTTAAAGTGGTTGTAAACCATTTTGTCTTTTATCTATAGGTAAGCCTAGAATAAGGCCTACCTATAGATAGTGGAAATGTCTCCTAAACGTGCGCTGTTTAGTAGAAATTTCACTTGTAGTGTGCCAATGTCGTCATCGGCGCATGCGCTGTGAAAATACGGACCACCATGCCGTTTCTTCCCCCAGCGTGTGCCGTGACTGACTGCTCCCGCACGCAAGTGCGGTAGTGATGTCACGCGGCTCTGGTCAGTCACAGAGCCGGAGTCTGCGGCCCCGGAAGGAAGAGAGGGCGAAGATGGACGCAGCCTGCACAGGGAACAGCGTGGGCTTCGTTTTGCAGGTAAGTGTCAAATAATGGGCTAGAATGCGATGCATACTAGCCCATTATGCTTTTCATTTGCAGGCCTTGCAGGGAGCAAAAGAGGAAGTAAACCCCATCGGGGTTTACTTCCTCTTTAACATTAAAGGGGAGTAATTTCTTCAAGGCTTTATAACTATAGCAAAAATACATTTTTTTTTAAATTTACTGATATAATTGTCCTCAGGCCTGTATTGTTTGTCTTCAGCATTTTCTTTTTTTGTCTCATCTACTTAACAGATCCAAGTATGTACTATGTAATTCTATATTACTCTTTAGGGCCCATTCACACCAGAACGTGGTGTGGAAAAGGGACGTTTCTGTGCATGTTTCTCGCACCACACATAAACGTGCTGCCTTGTTGAATGCAGACAAATGCTATTAATTGTTAATGGAACCTCAAGCAGATCTAACAAATGCTGCACAGTTGTGGGTGTCAAGCCATATGGCACTGCAGTACCTTTCAGTTTGTTACTGCAACAGTTTAAAAGTCGTGCCCGCCATGCATTTTGCGCGTTCCTTTGCATTTGACAACCCATTGAAATGAATGGGCTGTCAAAAACAAAATCCACCAAAACGTGTGTTCTGCTTTGAACAGTTCTTAATGGAAAGGCTGTCTGTTATTTTAATTTGTTATGGTAATGTACATACAGGTATGTATGCTGCATAGTAAAGCTTCTTGTTTTGCTGCAGGCACATTGAAGAGGAGGAGACCACCACAACCAGCTCAACAACCTCCACGCCAGAGACCACGAGAAAGTTACCAGATGGGACACATGAGACGTTAACTGCAGCTTTTTATTTTGCCTTTGGTTCTTCCTAGTGCCTACCATGGGAAAGATTCACTCCAAAGAAATACCTACAGACAGTCACGAATTCCCCTTGTTAGCAACCAAGAATCTGAACACGAGGAGGAAAGTGAGACCGTACCATTGTACACGCTGGAGGGGGAGCTCTAACTTTTTAACATTCTTTAACAAGCTCCTGATGAAAAATAACCAGAATTTTAAAAATAGTTATTTTTTAACTTCTCTGAAGGCATAAAGTATTAGAATATAATTTCTTTTTTTTATGCCCCCTTCGTAATTTACATTTTTTTTTGTTTCCTTCCAGCAAAACTTTTATTAATTGCTGAACAAAATCTTTTCTTAATATAAAACTGCCAATCAAGGCTAGGAAGACAGAGACCACCTCAGCATTGGAGAACATCTCTTGCCAATGTACATACTTTGTTATATGCAGACGTGTATTTCTAATGTACAAGCATATGTCTATGTGCAATTGTAAAAACAGATTGCAATATGGATACGTTACTTTGTATTATAATTTTTTTCACTGTTAATGAAGACATTACTGTTTAAGTGACATACTCAGGATAACAAAGGATTTGATGTGTATAAAGGCGACTGACTATATATAAATATTTTTTTCTTATTTTTTCCATTTTGATTAACAAGTTGAGATCGGAAAATCTGCATTTTCCTTGCTAGGCTTCTTAGGATCAGAGTTGGTTGGACTGCTCATGTCATGTTTTTCATTCCTACAATGCGCATCTCTCTCTCTGACTTGAATGTTCCGCTGGCTAACTACAAATGTATGAAACCTAAAACCACTCTGGACGTCAGGATTCCTCTTTTTGTGGGTTTCATGTTTTTACTTCAAGATTTTATTCAGCTCATATGTTCCCAAGTAACTGGAAGGTTTAGGTGTGTATGTTGATAAAAAAACCTATTCTATGAATGTTAGCCATCAAGTAGTTTCCTTACACAAACTACTTTGACCTAATATAATAGAGAAGATAATGCACAGTATAAGGAAATCTTTTTTTATCCTGCCATTACTTTGAGCGATAAAAATAGACCTCTACAATGAAGATGGTTGTTGATTGACCAATGAGAAACAGACTTCTAAAAGGTAACTTTGTCTTGGCTGATGATGCATTTATACATTGCTCTTGAATGGGTTTGAAAATTTGGTTACCAAGCTCTGTCGGATGTAAGGATATTCTGTAAAGGAGATCTTTATAATTTTTGTCATGCATCCTGTGCTGTGCATGTAAATATATGGGCATTACCAAAAGCCTTTGGTTTCTTTCTGAATACTTCCAATGACATCTATTTTTTATTTTTTATTTTTTTACTGGCATTGGCAAACAAAAGAAAAAAAATCATGCAGCATTTGTGTATCTCTGAATTCTGTTCCTTAATTTATGTTTTGTCTTTAAATGCTGTCAGGGAGACTTGAATAGCACTCCTTTGGCATGCATAGTCTTTGCTGAATTACAAAAAAAAAGTTTACACATCCATTTTGGTCATGACATGCCAGCAAGGTTTAAAAACAGAAAAAAAAAAGACACACAAATTTCTTCCTTGTAAAATTGTACAGTGCGTGGTGGTTTTTTTTTTTCAAAATAGAAAACATCTTTTTGTACAAGGCTTTAGAAACCAATTTTGTAAATTAAACCCCAGTCTAGTAGATAGGAGACGATAAAGAATTCTGAGATCCTTAAAACATGAAAGAAAAAAAAAACTTCTAGTGTAGTTTTTCAAATCATTTGAATGCATTTGTTCTTGGAATGTGGCAAGTGGATAAAGGGTGTTGATTTTGGAAATGGTGGGTTTTCTTTTTTTGTAGCTTTGTCAATGTGATGAATCCCTGAACTGTGTACCTTCCCTTCGCCCCATCCCATGCTTTTTTTTTCTGTGGTAAGGTTTGCTAAATTTTTTTTTTTTTTTTTTTTTTTTTTTCATTTAAACTGTAATGTTTGATGAACAGAGAAATGCACTGAACCTCTCCACAGCTAGTGAAGATGATGTAAGTGAAGCAGAAGAGCTACAAAATTGAATCTAATACTACTGTCAATTTAATGTCCACTGTGTTTTATACAGTATTTTTTGTTCACTTTTGAAATTTTTACTAAAAAAAATTGCAAAAAATAAAAAGTATTGTGCAAAGACATATAAAGATTTCTTTTTTTCTAATTTTATTTCTTGATACTTGAATAAATGGACTTGGTTGAAATAAATGTTCATTTTATAGTTTTGTTATTTAGAAGATGCTTCCTATCATAAGAGCTTCACCATACTGATGGCTCATGATGGTACAGCCCCAATTTCAAAAAAAGTTGGGACGCTGTGTATAATCTACATACAAAACCGAATGCAATGAATTGTCAATCTTTTATTCACAATAGAAAAAAATTAAGGTAATTTTGAAAAAAACATGTCTCAAAAAAGTTGGGACAGGGCCATGTTTGCCATGTTGTAGCATTCCCTCTTTTAACGCTCCGTAAATGTCTGAGAATGGAGGAGATCAGTTGCTGGCATTTTGGGAGAGGAATGTTGTCCCATTCTTGCCTGATGTAGGGTTCTAA
The DNA here is from genome assembly GCF_042186555.1 of Aquarana catesbeiana. NCBI lineage: Eukaryota > Metazoa > Chordata > Amphibia > Anura > Ranidae > Aquarana > Aquarana catesbeiana. Next base: position 89,697,290 of record NC_133326.1, on the reverse strand, counting down.
CTGCTCAACAGTCCTGGGTCATCTTTGTCATGTTTTTCGTTTGAAGATGAACCATCTATTTTCAACTGATGTCAGGTCTGGACTACGGGCAAGCCAGTTAGGCACCAAACTTTACTACTAAACCATGATGTTGTCATTCAGTGCTGTGGAAAGATATTTGCCCCCTTCCTGATTTATTTTTTTTACATATTTGTCACACTTTAATGATTCAGAACATGGAAATTTTAATATTACACAAAGATAACCCGACTAGGTCAAAAATGCAGTTTTTAAATGATTTAAGGGAAAAAACTGTCCAAACCTGCCTGGCCCTATGTGAAAAAGTAATTGCCAACCTCTCCCCCCATGCTTGCTAATTCATGACTTGAAGAAGAAGCTGTCTAACAAAGTGAAGCACGCTAAAAGAACTTAAAAAAAAAAAAAAAAAGACATTGTGCCACGATCTAAAGAAATTCAAGAACAAATGATAAAATAAAGGAATTGATGTATCAGCCTGGAAAGGGTTACAAAGAACACGGACTCCTCTCACATTTAGCCCCAAAAAACCTTGATTATCCACAAGACTTTTGGGCAAATATTCTGTGGTCTGACGAGACAAAAGTAGAAATTTGTAGAATGTGTGTGTTCCATTACATCTGGCCTAAAATTAACACAGCATTTCATAACAAAATTACACCAATAGTGATGTTTCATTGTCGGTGTTGGTAGTGTGTTGGTCTGGTACTTCTTTGCAGCTTCAGGACCTGAACAACTTGCCGTAATTGATGGAACCCTGAATTCTGTGCTCTACTAGAAAATCCTAAAGGAGAATGTCCAGCCATTAGTTTGTAAGCTCAAGCGCACTAGGGTTATGGAGCAGGACAACGATCCGAAACACCAGCAAATCCACCTCCTGAATGGCTGGGTAAAAAAAGGAAATTAAAGAGGGAGTCCCGCAAAATTTTTTTTTTTAAGTCAGCAGCTATAAATACTGCAGCTGCTGACATTTAAAATATGGACACTTGCCTGTCACAGGGTCAAGCTATGTCGGCACCCGAGGCCGAACCATGCCTCGGTCCTCGGATGCTGCCGCCGCCATCTTTGGTATGGGAATCAGGAAATGAAGCCTTGTGGCGTCACTTCCCGGTTCCCTACCGCCCATGCGCGAGTCGCGCAGCGCAATCTGAATGGTCCGTGCTGTCTCTGGGACCTGTGTGTGTCCCAGCAGACAGCGCAGTGGGACGGGAAGAGGAATAGAGTCCCGTGGGAGTCTATGCCCGGAAGTGGGTGCAAATACCTGTCTTAGACAGACAGGTATCTGCACCTCCCCTCCCCCCTGAAAGGTGCCAAATGTGACAGCGGAGAGGGGGAGGGTTCCGAAAAGCGGAGGTTCAATTTTTGTGTGAACCTCTGCTTTAAGGTTTTCGTGTGGCCTAGTCAAAGTCTGGACTTAAATCCAATTGAGATGCTGTAGTATGACCCTAAACAGGCTGTTCATGCTGAAAAACTCTCCAATATGGCTGAACTAAAACAATTCTGCAAAGTGTGGGCCAAAATTCCTCCCCAGCGATGTGACAGATTAATTGCCAGTTACCGCAAACGCTTAATTGCAATTGTTGCCTCCAGTTATTAGGTTTAGGGGGCAATTACTTTTTCACATAGGGTCAGGCAGGTTTGGACAGCTTTTTCCCTTTTTAATTAAATCCTCATTTAAAAACATATTTACTTTGTGCAAGAATAGAAATGTGTTTGATCTGAATCATTTAAGTGTGCAAAAAAATTAAAAATCAGAAAGGTGCCAAATACTTTTTCACAGCACTCTCTAGATGCGTTATGCGGTTTAGCACTGTCCTGCTGCAATATGCAAGGCCTTCCCTGAAAAAGCTGTCATCTGGATAAGAGCATATCCTGCACTAAAACCTGGATATTTCTTTCAGGAATGATGGTGGCTTTCCAGATGTGCAAACTGCCCATTCCATACGCACTAGTGCATGCCCATGCCATCAGGGATGCAGGCTTTTGTACTGAGCGCTGCTAACAAGTCGAAAGGTCTGTCTCCTCTTTAGTTCTGGGGATGCAACGCCCATGGTTGCCAAAAATGTCAAGTTTTTTGATTGGTCTGACCACAGAAAAGTTTTCCAATTTGCAACAGACCATTTTAAATGAGCTTTGGCCTAGAGAAGAAAGCGGTGTTTCTGGATCATGATTAAAATTGTAGCGGCAGAAATCTTTTGCTTACAGCTTCAGATGAGAACGTCCAGCAGCAGAGCCATGAATAGCTGCGGCTGCTAGCGACCTGCCATAGTGAACAGGGCCCGTGACTGCACTTAGCAGCCCTTATTCTCAGCTGAAAACAGAAGATTTCTGCTGCTACAATTCGCATCGGCCTTAATCCAGGTGTGAATGTAGCCTTAGGCTGAGTTCACACTGGTACGACACGACAGTCATATGACTTTGGATCCGACTTTTCCCTGCGATTTAATGTTTGGCTTCCATCCGACTTCAATGAACGGGGATCCGACTTTGATCCTGACAATACCAGGCCCTTTGTCTGGTATGAATCTTGAGGGGAAACTCCACGCTAAAAATAAAAAAAAGGCATAGTCCCCCCTCCATGACCATACCAGACCGATGGTTCTTTTATGGATTTTAAGGGGAACCGCACTCCAAAAAAACGGCGTGGGGTCCCTCCCAAAATTCATACCAGACCCTTATCCGAGCATGCAGCCTGGCAGGTCAGCAAAGGGGTGCGGACGAGCGAGCACCCCCCTCTCCTGGACCATATAGGGCCACATGCCCTCAACATGGGGGGGTGCTTTGGGGCAGGGGGGTCCCTGTGCCCCCCTACCTGACAACACCATGTCCCCATGTTGGGGACAAGGGCCTCTTCCCCGTCAGCCCTGGCTGATGGTTGTCGGGGTCTGCGGGCGTGGGGCTTATCGGAATCTGGATGCCCCCTTTAACAAGGGGGCCCTTAGATCCCGGCCCCCACCCTATGTGAATGAGTATGGGGTACATTGTACCCCTACCCATTCACCTAAAAAATAAAAACCGCACACAGGTTTTTGACAAAGTTAATAAAGCAGCTCCGGCGTCTTTTTCTTCCAATTTCTTCTCTCTCCGGTGATGTCTTCATCCTCTGGTTCTTCTCCCTTTGCCTGGTCTCCTCTCTCTCACTGTCTTCCCCCCTCTGTTCTTCCTCTGATGTTCTCTCAACGCTCTCTCCCGCTCTAATGGTAGGGCCCCACCGTGTGCTATTACTTACAGTTGCAATAAAAATTATGAGAACCCTTTTGGAATGATATGGATTTCTGCACAAATTGGTCATAAAATGTGATCTGATCTTCATCTAAGTCACAACAATAGACAATCACAGTCTGCTTAAACTAATAACACACAAAGAATTAAAAGTTACCATGTTTTTATTGAACACACCATGTAAACATTCACAGTGCAGGTAGAAAAAGTATGTGAACCCTTGGATTTAATAACTGGTTGAACCTCCTTTGGCAGCAATAACTTCAACCAAACGTTTCCTGTAGTTGCAGATCAGACATGAACAACGGTCAGGAGTAATTCTTGACCATTCCTCTCTACAGAACTTTTTCAGTTCAGCAATATTCTTGGGATGTCTGGTGTGAATCACTTTCTTGAGGTCATGCCACAGCATCTCGATCGGGTTGAGGTCAGGACTCTGACTGGGCCACTCCAGAAGGCGTATTTTCTTCTGTTTAAGCCATTCTGTTTTACTTCTATGCTTTGGGTTGTTGTCCTGTTGCAACACCCATCTTCTGTTGAGCTTCAGCTGGTGGACAGATGGCCTTAAGTTCTCCTGCAAAATGTCTTGATAAACTTGGGAATTCATTTTTCCTTCGATGATAGCAATCCGTCCAGGCCCTGACACAGCAAAGCAGCCCAAAACCATAATGCCCCCACCACCCTACTTCACAGTTGGAATGAGATTTTGATGTTGGTGTGCTGTGCCTCTTCTTCTCCACATTGTTGTGTGTTTCTTCCAAACAACTCAACTTTGGTTTCATCTGTCCACAGAATATTTTGCCAGTACTGCTGTGGAACATCCAGGTGCTCTTGTGCAAACTGTAAACGTGCAGCAATGTGTTTTTTTGGACAGCAGTGGCTTCCTCTGTGGTATCCTCCCATGAAATCCATTCTTGTTTAGTGTTTTACATACCGTGGATTCACTAACAGGGATGTTGGCATATGCCAGAGACTTTTGTAAGTCTTTAGCTGACACTCTATTATTCTTCTTCACCTCACTGAGCAGTCTGCGCTGTGCTCTTGCAGTCATCTTTACAGGACGTCCAATCCTAGGGAGAGTAGCAGCAGTGCTGAACTTTCTCCATTTATAGACAATTTGTCTTACCATGGACTGATGAACAGCAAGGCTTTTGGAGATACTTTTATAACCCTTTCCAGCTTTATGCAAGTCAACAATTCTTAATTGTAGGTCTTCTGAGAGCTCTTTTGTGCGAGGCATCATTCACATCAGGCAATGCTTCTTGTGAAAAGCAAACCCAGAACTGGTGTGTGTTTTTTATAGGGCAGGGCAGCTGTAACCAACACCTCCAATCTCATCTCATTGATTGGACTCCAGTTGGCTGACACCTCACTCCAATTAGGTCTTGGAGATCTCATTAGTCTAGGGGTTCACATACTTTTTCCACCTGCACTGTGAATGTTTACATGGTGTGTTCAATAAAAACATGGTAACATCTAATTCTTTGTGTGTTATTAGTTTAAGCAGACTGTGATTGTCTATTGTTGTGGCTTTGACACCCGATGACGTCGTCCGGAGCCCCCACCCCCTTGTGACGTCACCATCTGGGGCATAAGGTGGGGGAAGGCCCCCCTGCCCCAAAGCACCCACCCCCCCAATGTTGAGGGCATGTGGTTTGGTTCAGGGGGGGCTCGCTCATATAGACCCCCTTTCCTGACCTGCCAGGATGCTGCATGCTCAGATAAGAGTCTGGTATGGATTTTGGGAGGGACCCCACATTTTTTGGGGCGTGGGCGTTCCCTTTAAAATTCATACCAGACCTAAAGGGGACGATGAGCTTTTTTTTTTTTTTTTTTAATTTGGAGTGGCGTTTCCCTTTCCAAGATCCTCCGAGCACAAGTCACATGCCAAAGTTGGATCATTTAAGACGATTCTCTTCAATGATATTCAATGGGCTGAAGTAGGATCAAAGTCAGACCAAAGTAGTGCAGGAACCCTTTTCAAAGTCGGACCGACTTGTCGGACCAGTTAAGTTCAATGGACGGGAACCATTGAATTATACACGTCAAGCGACATGTGCTCGCAATGTCGGAGCGTTTGTCGTACCCATGTGAAACCAGCCTTATTCTACACTTTTTTTTTATGTAGATATGATTTTCAACGCTAATAAAGGGGAAAAGTTTCATGGAGGTGTGGTGGATGAAGCCATCAGAGGGAGTCAAGCCAAGCAAACCTACTGTCATGTTTTAATTTCATACGCATCTTCCCTGTTGGCTCCTTTAAAATTGAAAAAACACCTTTCCATCTTTGTGTTTTTGGAGGTGAAAAGCAACATTATAGGAATTATATGAAATCGTACCATCTTCATGACGTGGGACAGCTAGACATCTAGCATTGTCAGTAGCGGAGGCCTCTATATTCAAGGTCCAGTTTGCCTATGCAGTTATGTAAGTTTATTTCTGTTTATGCAGTAGTTTATCATTTATGTTTCAGTCCACTCTAAATGGTGACAAGGCAGAGGTCCTCGTGTATTGTGGGCACCTGGTCTCTTAATGTACATAATGATGTTGAGGAGGCTGCAACTGAATGAGCAATGGTACCAGGTGTGAGCAATTATACCTTGAAAGGGAATGGGCTTGCTACCTTGTCATATATATATATATATATATATATATATATATATATATATTTTTTTTTATAGTGGACTGGAATCCAATGAGAGAGATTTGCATTTCTGTCCATCCTGTCCCGAGATCAACACAGCTCTGTCCCACTGAATACCCTTGTTTAGTGTTGGGAAGGGGCCTGATCTTTCTCTGCTGTTGTCACACTTACAGGTCCCCTCCCTACCCTGTCACTAGACAGTGAAAGGTAAATTGGCACACTATGGACATGGCTCTATGCATTACAGCACACTTAACTGGCTCCTTGTGCTGCTGCCCCCCCATCTAAGCTCTGCTGCACAGACTACTACAGAATGCAGGGAGAAGGCCTTGATTATCGCTAGTGGCTATAGTTTCCACTTGCGATAATCGCAAGCGAATCCGGCAGGCTGGTTGTACCCAAGTTGATCAATCGATAAACTTGGTACATTCAGCCTGCCTATTAACAGTTGGAATCTCGCCCAGTTCCTGCTTAACTGGTCGAGATTCGAACTGTATGGCTGGCCTAAGTGTCTTTTAAACAGGTGCAGAAACATTTTGACAAAACCTTGTATGGCATTTGATTTCATATCCACTAGTTAGCAAATTCTTTCCTCCAATTACTTGCGTGGATGAAACATGTCCATGGTCCTACTCCCTGGATATCAGCCTGACAGCAGCCATGAGTACAGTTTTGTTTTTCACCCAGTAGTAGAACTATATTGGCCCATAACCACTTTTCCTGTACTATGAAGGTGAGCTATTCCCCCATTTGCTCTGCAATCGATATATAGAAGCGCTCAGCTCTGACTATTTCTGGGTTCAGAGCTGTCAGAATTCCAGGTAACCAGATGATACAAGCATGGTCAGTCCTGTGATTGCTTTGGGTAGAGTGGAGGGCAGAAAAATTGTAAAATATGTTAAAATTATAGTTAAAAAAATATAAAAGCATCCCTATTTACATGTACACACATGAATGCAAATGGACCCAATTTAAAAATGGCGATGGCAGCACCACATGTGAGGTATTGCCATGAATGTCAAAGTGAGAGCAATAATTCTAGAGCTGCCAATCATGGGTAATGCTAAATTGTTAATCTGTAAAGGCTTTTAAAGCATGGTCTATGGACATTTTTAGTATTGTAGGTTTTTTTTTTTGGCATTTCACGGGTGCATGCACTTTTAAGGCTTATTCAGATGGGGACATAGATCCGTACACCCGTGCAGAGGGCTGGCAAAGGTGCTTAAGGCTACTTTCACACTGAGGCGCTTTAGCGCTAGAAATAGCCTCTAAAAACCGCCTCCCATTCATCGCAGTGTGTCTTTTCACACTGTGGCGGTGCGCTTGTGGGACGCTACGGAAAAGTCCTGTAAGCAGCATCTTTGGGGCGGTTTGGGAGCGCTGTAAATAGCGCTCCCAAAACATTGCAATGAATGGGCAGTGCTTCCAAAGTGCCTGCAAGACTGGACTTTTTACCATTTTTATTTATTTTGTGGTAAAAGGCACCCCGCTAGCGGGGCGAAAAGCGCGGCTAAATCGACTGTTTAGCGCTAACGGCCGGACACTGCCAGTGTGAAAAGGGGTCTTATGCAGCGAGTCTGTTAAAATCCACAAGAGGCTGATGGCTGCACTGAACTTCACACACATCACTGGGTGTACATCCTCGCAGGACTGATGCATGGCTCTGAAAGGCAGCATTCACAGACTTTTATTGGTCCCGCATGGATGTGCGCAATGATTAATGCAGCCGTCAGTCTTTAATTAACTCAACAGACTGGCTGAATGGGCCCAGCTGTGCCTCTTGTGTGGATATACATTGCCCTTTGAATGGATGTGTAGATGTGTGTGAAAGAGCCCTACAGCTTTACATGTTTGGTATCAATTTGCTTGATGCAACACCATATTTTTAGATTTTACCAAAAAATGCAGGATTTTTGTGTGCAATAAATTCCGTTTTAGTAATTTTTCCTGAAAATATAGATTATATCAGTACGGTATACAACTTTGCAATTCTTTTTATCCCACACGGTGCAACTGCTACAATTTTTATTCTACAGGTATTCTGCTTTCATAAAAAAATATAATTGAACAGGTGTGAAAAATTACAGATGTAAAGTGGTTAATTTAGCACTAGGTTTAGGCTTGTTGGGAAGCTTTGACTCTCTCCCACCTGAGGGTGAACTAGATAGAGCGATTCATATGTACTGCAGTGTACCGGGAGTATCGATGTGTATTCGCATTGAAGAAATATGTAATATGTATGTGACTCCTATTTGCTTCTATTCCAGCTGAAACCTTGGTTGTGTTTAGGTCCAGAGGCAGGAGCTGTAACTATTAGCTGTATCCAGTATTCCAGTTTATGTGCGCAACCTTTGCCTTCTATCACCTGGAATCTCCAGAGTTCTACATAAAAGATGTGTAATGGTTTGGTAGCCAGAGACTGGGTTATACCTATGATACGTGATAATTGTCTGCTTTGTGTTGTAGATCTAATTTGCATTTATATTGCTGTTTGTTGGGTCTCTCTTGGATGATTACACCACGACGCTGACCTCATGTTTCTGCAGCATGCTGTGTGTCTTATGTATTTAAAAAACGATACAGGTGTGAATATACCGTGATTTTACCGCAAATTTCAGGAGGCAGACTGTGAATAATTTGCAGAGATGTGAACTTTGTTCTGTGAGTTTACTGCAAGTTCAATTGAAGCCCACGAAGATAAATTTCACACTGCACCATAGGAATTCGCATCGCAGTCAATGCACACTGGACCCTTTTTTTTTTTCTCGCACCAAATTCGCAACGCATAGATGAGAACCAAAGCCATGGAATACTATGCTTTTTACATGACCTGCGAATCTGTGTGTTCCTAAATGCATCAAACCTGCTGTAAATTCGCATCAGTGTGAACCCAGGCTAAAAGTGTTTGTAAACCTTGGTCGTGAAATCTGAACAAATATATCTGCAGTGTTTACTTTTCTATCTCCAAAGCTCGAAGTGTCATTTATCTCTGGTGCTTTGCTCCTTTATCAGCATGAGTCACTTCTGAGAAGTCTCCACACTATAAATTTGTGATGGGGGAGGGAGCTCACAGCTTGTCTATTCAGGACACAGCTCTGTATCCTTCCTTCATTCCTGTGTTGTGTGTGGAGAGGGTGTGTCCCTTTCCTCCAATCAGCTCTCACACACTGAAGCTCTCCACCCCCCCTCTCCTGTTATACTGACAGACACAGAAGAATTTTATCACAATTCTACACATCTGAGTGGATGAAGAGAAGACTGCAACTAAACAAGTAAAATGTGTGTAGGAGGATTTGTTTCATCTCTCTAGTCACTTCACTAGGTATATGAGAGGGCTTACAACCACTTTCAAGCGTAACTCCACTTTTGTTGAGAAAAAACATTCCCCTCTGGATGATCTATGTACATTGCAAGGATTATAACCTTTGTTGCAGATTTCCTCCTTTTTTTTTTTTTATTTGGAAGAAATCACTGTTTGTTCCTCTGTGCCCCTGTGCAGAGTGGGTCTAATGGGAGTGGTTTCATAATTATCAGGCAGCTGTGCAGCTGCAGAGCACTAATGAGGAAATATGCTGGGTCTGCAGGCCTGACTTTGAGTATCTTTATGTTGAGGCTTAGGCCTTGTATGTAAAATTCACAACCTATTTATCAGTGTGATATTCCTAATTAACTTTTTTATTAGTCCTTTTTGCAGGTGTTGCTGGATGATTTTGTTGGTTTCTTGTATGAATAAACCTCAGCACTGGCCTTGTACAGATTACTTTAACTTTTTGTGATATTTTATATACACAACATTCGTGTCAGTTCCTGATACATGTATCATTTTTATTATATTCAGGTTGTATTTGTTCTTGAATAAGTACATGGATGGCCCAGGGTTTTAGGCTGCTGAGGTTTCATTCAGCTGAGAATCAAAATCCCTGAGCCATGTTCCCCTCGCACCATAATCAAAGATGGCCATGGCATGACATCACGGGCTTGGATACACCCCCCGCCCACATACGTGTTATGTCCTCTGTTTGGACTTCATCACTGAGTTCCCCTCACAGCTCAGTGTCTTTTGTAATCACTTTCAGCAGAAAGCCAGAAGTCCTCAGTGCAAAAGCCATCAGTGTAAATTCACCCCATTGGCTGCAATAGCAGTGTTTTTTAAAGGCCCGTGCTTAAAGCAGACCTTCAGTAATTTTTTTAACTTTCCATCTATTCAATCTTCTGCCCTGGTTTTAACTTTGGGTAGTAAACCATTTTTTCTGCTAATAAATACCTTTTTAGCCTAAGCTTATGACATCATGCACAGGGAGGGGGAGATGAGTCATAAAAGGGCCAATGAGAGCTGCAGAGCTGGAGGTGTGCCTCTATGTAACTCCAGGATGTGAACAGGCAGCAGCTTCAGCTGCCCACAGTTAAAATGTCTGCAGCCAGACTTGGTGGAGGGAGATTTCTGCAGCATATTTGTACAGAATCACAGTATAGATAAAATATGCAAAGTGATTGGAGGAAAGCTTCAGAATGGCAAAGATTTTTTTATTACAGATTATGTGAGCAAACTGCAGTTCCTCTTTAAGCCTTACATCGATACTGTTAAAGTACTTCTCTGGGGAAAAAATGGATATGTTAAATAACACAATTGTTTCATTTCCTTTGCCGCAATTAGTTCTTTTTACTGATGTTTTGTCATTTGTACATATTTTAAGGAAGGAATTGTGCACAGTTCTGAAACTGCTGGTTAATATAATAAAGAAATATTGGTGTGTTGGTAACACTTTGCTATTTCTTGGTAACTGATAAGGTGCCATCAGTCTGTTATCCTATCTTCAACAAATGTCTGTCCATATCCCTATGGACATTATTATACTGTGCTGCTACCCAAAATTATTACCCTTTGAATTAAATAGTTCTAAAGTAATTTTCTCTGCCCTGGCACATGCATATAGCAAGTTAACCACTTCAGCCCCGGAAGAATTTACCCCCTTCCTGACCAGAGCATTTTTTGCGATTCGGCACTGCGTCGCTTTAACTGACAAATGTGCGGTCGTGCAACGTTGCTTCCAAACAAAATTGACGTCCTTTTTCCCCCACAAATAGAGCTTTCTTTTGGTGGTATTTGATCGCCTCTGTGGTTTTTATTTTTTGTGCTATAAACAAAAAAAAAGCAACAATTTTGAAAAAAAAGCATTATTTTTTACTTTTTGCTATAATAAATATCCCCAAAAAATATTTCAAAAATTTTTTTCCCTCAGTTTAGGCTGATACGTATTCTTCTACATATTTTTGGTAAGAAAAAAATCGCAATAAGCGTTTATTGATTGGTTTGCGCAAAAGTTATAGCGTTTACAAAATAGGGGATAGTTTTGTGGCATTTGTATTTTTTTTTTTTTTTTACTAGTAATGGCAGCGATCAGCGATTTTTATCGTGACTGCGACATGGCGGACACATCGGACATTTTTGACACATTTTTGGGACCATTATCATTTATACAGCAATCAGTGCTATACAAATGCACTGATTCCTGTGTAAATGACACTGGCAGTGAAGGGGTTAACCACTAGGGGGCTAGGGAGGGGTTGACTATGTCCTGGGGAGTGTTACTAACTGTGGGGGGCGTGGCTACGTGTGACATTTCACTGATCTCTGCTCCCGATCACAGGGAGCAGAGATCAGTGACACTGTCACTAGGCAGAACGGGGAGATGCTTATTTACATTAGCATCTCCTCGTTCGTCCTCTCCGCGTGGCAATCGCGGGTATCCCCGCAGCGATGAAGTCCGCGGGTCCCGCGACCTGACTCACAGAGCTCCCAGTCGGCGCGCACGCAATGGCACGGCGGCAAATTTAAAGGGACGTACGGGTATGCCCATTTGCCCAGCCGTGCCGTTCTGCCGACATACATCGGCGTGCGCCGGTCGGCAACCGGTTTAAAGTGTTTGTTACCCCCAAAACTTCATCCACTGATATGTGCCTGCTGTACCATGTACTTGTATGAGAAAGTATCCTGTTCATTGTATTGCTTACTTTGTGTGAAATCCCTGGTGTTTCTCACAGTCCCTCTGCTTTCTTATTAAAAACTGACCACACTAAGCAGGAGAACACAGTGGTCAGCTCTCTAGCTATGCTGTGAATTCAGTGTGCTCTCCTCTAAAGATCAGACTAGTCCTGACGCCCCCGCTACACAGGCATTCACTGGGAAGCTCAGTTGGCTGTTGCCTCCCTCCCCAGCTCTTACGCAGCTAAGAACAGAGGGAATGTGATCACTTATTAAAAAAAAAGGGTATTTATAATTTTTTATATCTATACTAACCTGTTTTGCCTTTCATTTCCATTCCACAGCTCTCCACTGTGCTCCTCCTCGCTCACTGGAGTGCTGGGCTGTGGAGGGGCGGGGAGCGGCCGCCTCAGGCTCTCAGCGGCTTGCTGAGAGGCTGAGACCGGTGTCATTCCAGGCACCTGGCAGATCCAGACTCCGTGGTCATGATGACGCGCTGCCTGGACTGATTTCTGTGACGTCAGCATAGAGCGGACTTCATCCTGCTATCTGAAAATGGGTCACAGGAGTGAAAAACAAATTGCACTCCAGTTATCCATAGGAGAAGCCCAGCCAAACGAGCTCAAGCTGGACTTCTCCTTTAATGCCTCCTTCCCTAGCAGCATTTATTTACCTTTCCCTCACTCTGCCAACACTCCATTCAGTTGCAAGTAGTGAAGAAAATATGTACTACTGTAGTTCCGGTTATATAGAAACATATCTGGCCTTCCTCCTATAGGACAATGCCAGTGCTTTGTAACAGGCCCAGTGATATGTGGTATGTGCTGCTGGGGAGGGTGGCAATAATGTAAATATCTTGGCGTTGCATTAGCAAACCACAAATTAGCAAATTAGACTAATAACACAACTTTTGGCATTGTTTTAAGCTTTGTTAGTGGATCAAAGGTTTAGAGAATGATGATAGACAAAAATTGTTTGCAGTCAGTTGCACTGTACATTTCTCTAGCAATTGTTTCCACGGATTACAAATGTATTTTTTTTTTTTTTGTTTTTTTTTTTTACCATTAACGCAGTAGTTCTTAAGTGATGCATGTGATAAAAAGCTTTAGTTGTAGTTCTTTATTTACTGTTAACTCCCAGGTCTATATTTAATTGCTGATTGTAATGTAATTGAGCAGCTCTTGTTTAATACATTTGCAAGTAATCTTTACAAACTGTTGCTCACTCCTGAAGTATGATGTTAGAACATTTGTTAGATATGGACAGATTTGTTGGTACCCTTCCATGAAAAAAGAACCTGTAACTTTTCTCTGAATTTGCAACTGACATAAGTAATTGGCATCCATCATTTTTCCATACTTTATAAAAATCAGAATTTAGATTTTTGATTCATCACAGTATTAATAATAATAAAACACATTAAAATGGCATAGAAAAAAAATGGACCCGTAACCTAATGTTTTATTGCAAAACCTTTAAAGGCAACCACAGTAAACAAGTGATTTCTGTTTTTCCCAGTGAGACTTCTGCACCAACAGGCAGTTTGGCCCAATCTTTTTGAGCAAGCTGCTCCAGCTGCCTCCAGTCTGAAGGGTGTCTTCTCCAGACTGAATGTTTCAACTCTTTCCTTAGAAAAGTCAAATTCAGGTCAGGGCTTTTAGAAGGCCACATACGAATGTTTTATTCTAAGCCATTCTTAGGTGCTGTTTATGGTGTGTTCTGGGTTATTTTCCTATTGGAGGACCCATGACCTGCCACTGAGACAGTGTTTTCTGACACTAGGCAGTAGGTTTTTCTCCAGAATTTAATAAACTTGAGAATTCATTGTGCTCTGTACAGATTCAAGGCACCTGGTGTTGGACCCTGCAAAGCATAACTAAGACATAAATGAGCCCTAATATTTTACAGTAGTTATGGTGTTATTTTCTTTAAAAGCTTCATTCTTATCTGTGAACATAGTTTTGCTTTATTTTCCAAAGGACCTTCTCCCAGAAGCCCTATGGTTTGTTAGTATGCATTTTAGTAAAGTTCAGTCTAGCTTTTTTTTTAAATTTAAGTCCTTTTTCCCACCATTGCCCAAAAAGTTGACAATTGGTGTGATCAGACACTGACGTACCTTGGCCTGGGAGTTCAGCTAGAATCTGTTTGCAAGTTTTCCCTTCCCTTTTATCTACTTATTCGCCCTATCCTTCTGTTCAGTCTGCGGTCGATTTTCTTCCTGTGGCCACATCTAAGGGGGTTGGTGACACTCCCATTGAAACTTAAACGTCTTAACATTTTTACCATAGAGCTATGACCCTTGGAGGTCAAAAGTGACACATAACATCACTTCCGGTTCTGGCAGATGTAAACACTGGCATTTTTTTGCTGGAAAGCCTGAGATCGATTTTTTTTTTTTTTTTCTTTATCTCAGGCATTATTCCAGCACAGAGGAGAGATGTGGGGACTTACTGTATAGATACCAGATCTTCCCGTAAAGAGGACCTGTCATGCCCTATTCCTATTGCAAGGAGTGTTTACATTTTGTAATAGGAATAAAAGTAATCAAAAATTAAGAACTCAAGGGAAAGTGTAAAAAAAAAAGTAAAGCTATCAATTTCCTCGTGCTCGCATGCAGAAGCGAATGCGTATGTAGGTCGCGCACGCATATGTAAACTGCGTTCAAACCACAGCGATGGCAATATTTCTACCACTAAACCTTCTGTGACTCTAAACGGGTAACCTGGAAACATTTTTAAAGCATCGCCTATGGAGATTTTTAAGTACTGTAATTTGGCGTCATTCCTTATTTACTCAGCGTAAGATCTTTTATATTTTACCAAAAAAGTAGGTTATCTATTGTGTTTTCTTGCTTTAAAATTCATTAAAGTGTATTTTTTCCCAAAAAATTGTGTTTGAAAAATTGCTGCTCAAATGCCGTTTGACATAAAAAATTGCAACTGCAGCAACCGCCATTTTATTTCCTAGGGATTGTGCTAAAGAATATATATATAGTGTTTGGGGGTTCTAAATACATTTTCTAGCAAAAAATTATTTTTAAATGTAGGCGAGAAATGCCAGGAATGGCTTGGGTGGCAAGTGGTTAAATATCCAAACTATTTTACAGCAGTGGCGTAGCGTGGGTTGTCAGCGCCCGGGGCAAGGCAAGTAATTTGCGCCCCCTAACCTGCTGACTTTTAGCACTCCCCGAGTCCTGTCCCTTCCCTTCCTACAATAGTACTAACCAACCTGATTCCTATACTGACCACTACACTATACTGTCCACTATACTGACCACTACATTATACTGTCCGCTATATTGACCACTATACTACACTGACTACTATACTGTCCACTACACTATACTGACCGCTATACTGTCCACTACACTGACCACTATACTGTCCACTACATTATACTGACCACTATACTGACCACTCACAATCTCAAATTTTTGTGTCCCCAGCGCTCCGCCATGTTCAGTCTCCGGCGCCTTGTGATTGGGCGTATGGGGTCATGTGCGTCGGCGGGGCTGGCCTGTTAACGCTCGTGCTTGCTTCTGGAGTCCCGCCTCTGCACATGACCCCATTTACCCAATTACAGGGTGCCGGAGACTGAACAAGTGCAGAGGCGGGACTCCAGGGTGTACCACGATCGTGGACAGGCCAGCCCCGCCGCCACACATGACCCCATACGGCCAATCACAGGGCACCGGAGACTGAACATGGCGGCCAGAGCGTGGGGACACAGGGCAGTGAATTTGGAGGAGGCAGCCAGTAGTCACACACTGGCGGGGAATTTGGCCCCCCTAAATGTTGCGCCCGGGGCCACGGCCCCCTCCGCACCCCCCATGCTACGCCACTGTTTTACAGCTCCTTATAAATCTTTATTGAACATCAGCTGTGTATTTTTGTGCATTAATATGGTATGGACGTAGTTAAAGATAATTGACACTTTGTTCAGACAGCATCTTCATCCAAGGCTCTGTTTTAACTTTACATGTATTAGCAATTACATTTGATATATTTAATACTGATTGATCTTAAAATGAATTAATTGTTTTTATGAGTTAGTGACTGTAATCAATTGGCATGCTATATCCCGCTCCCATAGTATTTGGCAATAGGAGGACATGGAGGGAGGAGAGAGTAATTTCCCACTGTGTATACGCCTACATGTATGACTCTATAGTCATGTGTGCTGCACAGATAAGAAAATGAAGGAAATAAAAAGCTTAGAAGGGAACTGAAATTGAGCATGCTCTGTCGGATGGTCCAGCACTTTACCCCATTTAGGTAGCGGGTGGCTCGGTGTCCTCTGCTCCAGCATGGGGGGACCCGATCTAGGTTGCAGGCTGTGAACAGTGACTCCAGTGTCCATCTCCAGCACGGCTGCTTTCATCATGCGTCTCCTCTCCTCCTAGGCACTAGGCGTCCAATAGGATCACCTGACGTTTTGGCCAATGCGACCCGTTTCCCAATTGGCGGGGAGGAGATTTAGTTTGAAAATAGCGAATATTCATTTGCTATTGTTACACAACTGGGTGGGCTCGGAGCCCACCCTTTTTTGAAGCCTATTAGAGCCCCTGGCTCGAATCACGTGCTTAAAAAAAACACCCCTCCCCATTGGAGTCCATAGTCCGGCCCCTGTATGTAGATCAGGGGACCGGACGCATGGATGGGGGGGGCGGCACCCGTGCCCCCCTTATGGATGGGCCACCACAGGCCTTGCCTACTGATCTCCTAATGTCCCTATTCCCCAGATATTCCCTAGGTATGTGCATCCCAACCTCTGGGGCCATCCCATGGTTTATGAATCGAATCCTGTACTGTATGCTAGAGATAATAGAAATTTTGACATGCCTGTAACCACCATATATTGGAATAAAGTACAAGATACAGGTACCTTCCCCTCTTTTCTCTGTAATCTACTTATTCCTTGCTAAGAAAAACTGGAGCCTCACAAAGTGGGAGGAATTATATAAATATACTGGGGGCAGATCTGGCGAAGCTTTTGTTAGTGTCCAGCATATAACCGATGGTAAATCAATTGCTGTGTGCTGTAGTGTACTCCAAAGATGTGGAATATAAAGTTATGTCAATTTCTATTTTTCTGTATACGGGCATTATCTAATGGCACTCATGGTGTAGGCGTCTGATACAGTAAAGAACCATAGTTCCAACAAGTTTCAAATACCTGTTCTTTCTCAGGATGATAGTCTTTTATGAATGTTGATTCTGAATTATAGAACAGAAATTTCCTTTTAAATTTCATGTAATACACGTAGTACATGTAAAGGAAACAATGCCTATTTATGCTAACTCACAAAAGATACTCAAAGAAGAAAGCAAATAGCCATACATAGCATGTAAGTTCAGCCCCAACTTTTTTTTTTCTTTTTTTGGGTTTTGCACAGAGTAGAGAAGGATTGAAAAACCTGCTTGGTTAGTGCTACCTGGGGATTTGCCATGTTTTGTACCAAAAACAATATTTTTAAACAGGAAAATGTTTTTAACAAAATGTATACTTTTTATTTATAGTAAAACTTAAAAAAAAAAAAAAAAAAAAAAAAAATCTGGTGGTTCTGGGGAAATGCATAAAAACTTTAAAACCTAAATACACACACTCACACTAAGACCGGCCATAGACTGTTCGAATCTTGGCCAGTTCCTGCATGATTGAAGGCCGGCCATAGTCTGTTTGAATCTTCGAGATTTGAACCGTGTCTGGGCAGGCTTAATGTACCGATTTGATCAACTTGGGTACAACCAGCCTGCCGGATTTAACTTGTGACTATTGCTAGCGGCTGCTAAAGCCACTCGCAATAATCACTGGGGCTGGGAGAAGACAGTGTCTTGGCAGGAGCGATCCCCCTGTCAGCACTTTCTGTGTTGATGGGGGAATCGTGCAAATTTCTTTCCTGCAAACTGTGCCTGCAGGAAAGAAATGTGCACCGCCTATGGGCCTGCCTGAGTTTCGACTGGTATATACAGCTCTATACCAAAAGTGTGGTGGTTGCGGCTACTATCATATGTACTGTATGTTCTCCTCTCCTAGAGGGTATTTTGCTTTGATATTGTATAGGTGGTATTTTAATAATTAAAAATATGAATTATTAAAAAGTATATATAGAAAAATAATACAATTTTGCAAGGCAATATTGTCAAAGAGCCTAAGTTTTTTCATTGAAGCACAATATATGTAATACTTTTATCTTAAGTAATGAGTTATCGCAGAATAAAATGGGCCCATGATGGTAATGTAAAAATTGCTTATGACTATAGGAGGTAAAAAGGATTGTCAGTAAATATGTACCTGAATGTTCCAAAATCCTTTACAAACGATGTACATCTATTCAAGACAAACTGACCCATAGCCACTACAAAGGCAGCAAGACAGGGAAACTATGTACCAAGAAATTAACTTTCAAATGCGAGGGCTGCCTACAATGTCCACAGATTAGAGAAACATTGGCAATCTTACCAAATAACGATCTTTTTCACCACGATATATAGATTGTGACACAACCAGGGTCATTTATTTAGTGACCTGCTAATGTGGAGCTTTCTATTTTTGCTAAACTAAAAGATTCTGTCACACAGGAACGGACAGCTGCTAGAGCTCTTTACCCCTCTGGCAACCGACTGCAGTAGGGGGCAGCATGGTGCATGATTTAGTGCATCTCGCACAGCTCCCCCCCCCCTTTTTTTGTATTGTACAGACTTTATTTGAAGTGTACTAAAGTACATGTCATTCATGTAATATTTTTTGGGAGATTTTCTTTTTTCTTTGCAATTGTTCTGTCTACATGGGGCAGACTTTTGGATTCACAACTCTGCCTAAATACATAGGCTGAGATCAGTACCATATCAAGGCGAGCATGGCTGTTTTGTAATATATAATGAAAATAGACATCCTTACTCTTTGTTTAGATACAGGGAAGATATAAGCAGATTTATGTTTATATTATGTTTTCTTCAGTCCCTATAAATTGCTATTTGTAAGCGAAGCGCAATTTATAGGGATAAACTTTTTTTTTTATATATTTTTGGGGTATATTTATTATAGCAAAAAGTAAAAAATATTGCTTTTATTTCAAAATGTTCGCTCATTTTTTGTTTAATAGCGCAAAAAATAAAAACCATAGAGGTGATCAAATACCACCAAAAGAAAGCTCTATTTGTGGGGAAAAAAAGGACATCAATTTTGTTTGGATAGAACGTTGCACGACCGCGCAATTGTCAGTTAAAGCGACATAGTGCAGTATCCCAAAAAAGGGCTTGGTCAGGAAGGGGGTAAATCCTTCCGGGGCTGAAGTGCTTAAAAGTCTACTTTTTGTCTTTATTCTTTAAATACTTAGGATGTAGTGCTCTTAATACATTTAGCCCACTTTCCACTAGATCAGTATGAGTACTAATCTAAACAATCCATTCAATTAGCATCAAATCAAGCAGGTCCTTGCAATGTCTGGTTTACGGTAGATCTAGAGATTGTACAATCAAATTGGATTGATGTTTACATAAAACTTCTGCAATTCAGTTTTTTTTCAGCCTGCGTTCTTTGTGTTGAAGGGCCCAACATCATCTCCTCATTGTGTACCAGTGATGGACTGATTCCTTTCATAGTCAAACTGTTTTTAATAATCACTGTATTTACCCAAAGGGGTCTTCGGAAGAAATACTTTTGTAAATACTGTCACTACCCTTCATATCTTCCTATTTTCCTCAGTATAGCTTGGTAGTTCCAAAGGCAAATGGCTTTACTTTATCAAATTAACACCACAATCACTTCACACCTCACCACTCTATATAACACCAGACAGTGTTATCTCCTCAAATACGGCATGTAAATCCAGTGCAAAATGTTAGTGCATTGACTTTTACCTTAAATTATCACCAAACATATTAAAGTCAAAACCAGTTCAGGTGTTTATGATTTTAAAATGTGTTATCTTTTGTGAATTGTCAGTTGTTAAAATATGCAGATAAGGTACACTAAAACACAAAAGAATAATATAGGTGTTGTAAAACAATTCTTAACAGCTTGCCGCCCACCAGCCATCATATGACAGCCAGGCGGCGCGGCTCTTGTTCTGGGTGGGCGTCATATGACGTCCGTCCATTTAAACAGGGCATGTGCGCGATCGTGTGTGTGCATCGCTGTACCTTCGGTGGCGGCTGCAGCTCATCAAGTTACCTGAGTACCTATCTGTAGCCCATGCCTCATAGAATATACGTTGGGGTGTTTGCTTTCCAAAATGGGGTCATTTTGTGGGTAAATCCACTGTCCTGGTGCTCAAGGACCCTCAAAAGTGTAATAGGTAGGAATGAGATGTGTAATTTATGCTCCTAGAACGCCTGAAGATACTACTTTAATGTTGGGCCTCTGTATGTGGCCAGGCTGTGTAAAAGTCTCACACGTGGTATCGCCATACTCGGAAAGAGTAGCAGAATGTATTTTGGGGTGTAATTTTTGCTAAATACATGCTATGTGTTAGAAATATCTTATAAATTAAATTGTAAAAAAAAAAAGCGTTTTCATTTTTTTCCCCAAATTTTCCAAACACTTCTGGAAAAAAATGAACCGTTCAAAAGACTCATTATGCCTCATGGATTATACGTTGGGGCGTTTGCTTTCCAAAATGGGGTAATTTTGTGGGCAATTCCATTGTCCCGGTGCTCCAGGGCCTTCAAAAGTGTAATAGGTGGTTGAGAAATGAGATGTGTCATTTATGCTCGTAGAACGCCTGATGGTGCTACTTCAATGTTGGGCCTTTGTCTGTGGCCAAGCTGTGTACAAGTTTCAAAAAGGGGGTATCGCCATACTTGGGAAGAGTAGCAGAATGTATTTTGGGGTGTAATTTGTGGTATGCATATGCTGTGTGTGAGAATAACCTGATAATATGACAATTTTGTAAAAAAAAAAAAAAAAAGAGAATCTTTATTTTGTAAAGAATTGTGGGAAAAAATTACAATTTAAAACTCACCATGCTACTTAATACCTTGGAATGTTTACTTTCTAAAAAGGGGTCATTTGAGGGGTATTTGTACTTTCCTGACTTGTTAGTGTCTCAAGAAATGAGATACACCTGATGTCCTGAAGGCCTAATCAGATGTGATCAATTTTCAGTGATTGTCACCATAGTTTGTAGACTCTATAACTTTCACAAAGACCAAATAATATACACTAATTTGGTTTATTTTTACCTTTTGCAAAGTTTTATGACAGAAACAAAGAAAAAGGCATGTTTTTTACAAAATTTACGGTCTTTTTTTATTTATAGCACAAAAAATAAAAAACCCACTAGTGATTAAATGCCACCAAAAGAAAGCTCTATTTGTGTGTAAAAAGGATGCAGATTTCATATAGGTACAGTGTTACACAACTGAGTAATTGTCATTCAAATTGTGAGTGCGCTGAAAGCTGAAAATTGGTCTGGGCAGGAAGGGGGGGGGGGGGGTGTAAGTGTCCTGTATTGAGGTGGTTAATGTTTTCTTCTTCCACTCTATTATGTAATGATGTTATGGTGCATCATACATATTACATGTTTGCAAATGATGCAATCTTTAACCAGTTCAGTTTTTACACCTCTATTATTCCTATAGATCAGTGGCCTTCCAGCTGATGCTGAACTACAAATCCCATCATACCTCTGCCTGAGGGAGTCAAACTTGTAACTGTCAGCCTTGCAATGCCTTATGGGACCTGTAGTTTCCCAACAGCTGGAGGGCCACCAGTTTAAGACCCCTGCTATAGATTATAATAATCTTAACATATCTACTATGGCTTTGGGCAAACAAAGATTTCTTTTGGTGACATGTCTTACAAAATAATTTTATTTATTATGCAATTCATAGACAAAAAATGTAAAACGAAAAAAACACCCTTTTTCTGTTTTGATCAGTGTAAATAAAAAAAGCTACTGTAGATGAGTTTAAATTACAGTGTGGATGGAAAGTATGCAGACCCCCTTAAATTTTTCACTGTTATATTGCAGCAGCCATTTGCTAAAATCAATTAAGTTCATTTTTTTTCCTCATTAATGTACACACAGCACCCCATATTGACAGAAAAACACAGAATTGTTGACATTTTTGCAGATTTATTAAAAAAAAAAACTGAAATATCATATGGTACTAAGTATTCAGACCCTTTGCTGTGACACTCATATATTTAACTCAGGTGCTGTCCATTTCTTCTGATCATCCTTGAGATGGTTCTACACCTTCATTTGAGTCCAGCTGTGTTTGATTATACTGATTGGACTTGGTTAGGAAAGCCACACACCTGTCTATATAAGAGCTCACAGTGCATGTCAGAGCAAATGAGAATCATGAGGTCAAAGGAACTGCCTGAAGAGCTCAGATCTGGCCAAGGTTACAAAAAAAAATTCTGCTGCAATTAAGGTTCCTAAGAGCACAGTGGCCTCCATAATTCTTAAATGGAAGACGTTTGTGATGGCCAGAACCCTTTCTAGAGCTGGCCATCCGGCCAAACTGAGCTATCGGGGGAGAAGAGCCTTGGTGAGAGAGGTAAAGAAGAACCCAAAGATCACTGTGGCTGAGCTCCAGAGATGCAGTCAGGAGATGGGAGACAGTTGTAGAAGGTCAACCATCACTGCAGCCCTCCACCAGTCGGGGCTTTGTGGCAGAGTGTCCTGACGGAAGCCTCTCCTCAGTGCAAGACACATGAAAGCCCGCATGGAGTTTGCTAAAAAAAAACACCTGAAGGACTCCAAGATGGTGAGAAATAAGATTCTTTGGCCTGATGAGACCAAGATAGAACTTTTTGGCCTTAATTCTAAGCGGTATGTGTGGAGAAAACCAGGCACTGCTCATCACAAGTCCAATACAGTCCCAACAGTGAAGCATGGTGGTGGCAGCATTATGCTGTGAGGGTGTTTTTCAGCTGCAGGGACAGGATGACTGGTTGCAATCGAGGGAAAGATGAATGCGGCCAAGTACAGGGATATCCTGGATGAAAACCTTCTCCATAGTGCTCAGGACCTCAGACTGGGCCGAAGGTTTACCTTCCAACAAGACAATGACCTTAAGCACACAGCTAAAATAATGCGTGGCTTCACAACTACTCCGTGACTGTTCTTGAATGGCCAGCCAGAGCCCTGACTTAAACTCAATTGAGCACCTCTGGAGAGACCTAAAAATGGCTGTCCACCAAGGTTTACCATCCAACCTGACAGAACTGGAGAGGATCTGCAAGGAGGAATGGCAGAGGATCCCCAAATCCAGGTGTGAAAAACTTGTTGCATCTTTCCCAAAAAAGACTAATGGCTGTACTAGATCAAAAGGGTGCTTCTTCTAAATACTGAGCAAAGGGTCTGAATACTTAGGACCATGTGATATTTCAGTTTTTCTTTTTTTATTAAATCTGCAAAAATGTCAACAATTCTGTGTTTTTCTGTCAATATGGGGTGCTGTGTGTATATTAATGAGGAAAAAAATGAACTTAAATTATTTTAGCAAATGGCTGCAATATAACAAAGAGTAAAACACTTAACGGGGTCTGAATACTTTCCGTCCCCACTGTATATTCTATAATTTGGCCTGTTTAAAAATGTCACTATTGCTACTTAATATTCTAGTACAAAGCATTGCACAGTTGAAGGCTTTTTTCGTAGCCTCCCTGGCGGTTTTCCCGAGTGTGGCTCGGGGTTAAAAATCAGGACCATTAGCGGTAACCCCGAGCCACACTTGGGATTACATCGCAGGATCCTGGTGTGGCTTTACTTACCTTGTTCCCGGGATCCTGCGATGTCCCCCGCAGTGTCCGTGGGCTCTGTCCTCTGCCCGAAGCCTCTCCTTGCCAGGCTCCGTTCCCTGCGAGCGTCGCGACGCACGGGGGCGGAGCCTGGCGGCAAATTCAAAAAAATGTCAAAATCATAACACATTCAGTACTGTAATCTTACAGATTACAGTACTGTATGAAATGATTTCACATCCCTTTTGTTCCCAGTGCTTTGGCCCATGCCCTGCATGCAGTTTTATGTGATATATACTGTTCTTTCTGCCTGGAAACTGGAGATTGTTCATAGCAACCAAAAAGTGTCCCTTTACGTCAAAAGTGGCTTTAGACCATCTGGAAAACAGCGATAATAAATTAGAACACTTGCAGAATTGAGCGATAGTGAATCGTGGGGAAATTTATTTTATTACTATTTTTTTTTATTTTTTTTAATTATTTATTTTTATTTATTATATTATAATTTATGTTTTTGTGTTTCAAACTTTATCATACCCGGGATATCTACTAGACTCTTGTTTGGACAGATTTAAGTGTGTTATTGTTAAGAATTACAGACCTACAATATAAAACGCCAAATTTCCATGCAAAATAATTGTACCGCTTTCAGCACCTAAAATCCGAAATAATCATACCGCCAGGGAGGTTAAAAAAATAACTAACAAAATGAATAACAATTAAAAAAAGTTTAAGCAATAGTTAACAATGGAAATAAAAACAAATCACAGCCATAGCCAGAGGTAAATCCTCTATTTTGCTAGAGTTCCACAGTGCTTGGGGTATGGTATTTCAAGTATCACAAGAGAAGAACCTAAAAGTGACTGTAAAGCATGGTTGTGGAAATGCCATGATTTCAGTTTGCTTTGCTGCTTTAAAGCCTGAACAACTTACTTTTATCTAGTCAACTATGAATTCTACATCATATTAAAGAGTCATTGATGAGAGTAGGTCATCTGTCCAAAGGTTGAACTTGTACTGGAACTTGATCTTTAAATATGTTAACGATCTAATGCACACTAACATATCCACTAATTAATGTCTCAAAAGGAAAAATCCAATATTATGGACTGGTCAGCGAATTCCTGTCAAAGATTGGTGGGCAGTTATGCAAAAGTAACTTCTTCTAAAGGGGGCATTAACCAGCTTCCGAGGCCAATGGTGTAGTTACTTTTTTCCACAATGCACTATTATGTCTAATGGTAATTTGTTAAATAATTGATTGAAGAAGCAAATATTCCTTGTGTTTTTATTCAAGTATGTCAGTTTTATCTGTAGGCACTATTTGAATGAAGATCTAATGTTTGCCTTTCTGGATATGTTGCATAAGTCATCATTTTTCCTGAGGTGTACTTTTTCATATCACTGTATATGCTGTAGATATTTATAGCAAAGTAAATGCAGTAAAGCATGACATGTCCATAGTGTATAAAATGTGCAAATAAGAACAGCAATTCTGCCACTGAAAAGGTAGTTTATTTATATTACACAAAAAGTGAGCAATGGTATCTGTTATTTTGATGGAGAAAGAAAATCAATAAAATGTACATTTTCAGGCCAGCACAGAAGAATCTTTAATTGATTTTTTTTTTCTGTTGTCTCATGCTGCATTTTTCTGCTTACAACTTTTGGGATTTTTTCCTCTTCAGTTTATTTGAGCATCTCACATAGGTCTTCACTTGATCTGGAAGTAGTTTGAAGTTGTCAATGTTTTCTGAGCAAAATGTGACTCTGAGAAAGAAATTAGAGTTTGTAAGACACTGGAGCACCTTTATTTTATGAAAAATATGTTAGATAACATTGACACTGTTATAATTTGTCCCCAGTCTTGAGGACTGAATCTTTTAGTGATTTACAACATTAAAAGGTGTAAATGTGGGTGTGATCTTTTTTTTTTTTTTTGCTGATCTTCATATCTGCAAACATAAAATTTATAAAACTGTTGATAATCCCTAGGTCAGACAAATTCATAAATAATTATCAGGAAGATCAGAACCTCGGGAAATACTCTTCACATGGTATGGTATTTAGTTTTTTTGCAAAACAAACTCTCCTAAATCGAAGTCCGCTGAATGTAAGATCAAATTCCATATGCCACAATCACATCTCAGGTACAGGCTTGGCTTGCTAGATCGAGACAATCAAACCAACATGGAGTGTTCGTGTGCAGGAAGGGTGAATGAGAAATTTTACAAGAGAATGATCATCCAAAAATGTATTTTCTCACTTCTAAGCTCTACATTTTATAATCATTATTGCTGTTCTTGGTTTTATTCTCAAGATTCATTTCACAAACTCTGATCAAAAATTTTAACCACCTTGAATCCATTTATAGGTTAGTCACAAAATATACCCAGTCAAATTTTGAAAGCCTTTTTTTTTATTATAGTAAATGACTAACTTTATATTGCTTGTGTATATCTTGTGTTTTTTTTTTCTTCTGGGAACCGAGATGATCAGACCTAGCAATTCTGTCATATACATCAAATAAAAAATATCACAGTATATTACCCTGTATATTGCTCTGTGGCAATATTTTGTTGATGGTAATTTTTTTTTTTTTTTTTTATATTTAATTTGAGTCTGTATTCATAATTCTGATTTCTGCATATAATTGCTAATTGGCATATACATTTTTACATATATTTTTAATTAACATTTTTATTTACTTTAGCTACTGTATTTTTATGGCATAATATCTACCTATTCTGGTTCTTGTGTTCTACTATAAGCTGCATAAGCTTATAGATTATTATTTTTGATTTATTTTGTTTATATCTATTGTTTGTTATGCATATATATTTTTATTTAGAGAATAAGAATTTTAATGGTATTTAACTACTGTAGCTGGATGTGCTAAAACACATGTAGACCAAATGATGGACTCTATCCATTACCAGTGGGTGTAGTAAGAATATGTAACACTAGAGGGAGTTCGTATCAAATGTAGCAATTTTCTATGAATTGTGGTTTTAATCCAAGTTATAAAAGATGTTTTTAGTTATTATATAAATAAAATTATGATATTGCTGTAGATAATATCCATGAGATGCTTGGCATAATGGGAGCAGTATGATGATCCTATGAAAAAACCGCAGTCACTATAGCAACCAGAATGCCATTACATATAAAAACGGAGACTATGGCATCTCGGGGTTATCCTTGAGAAAGTCACATGGTCTGTGACGTAACACGTGGGAGGAGCTAGTGACGTGCATTGCTGGTACGAGATACGAGAACAGCGGCTTTGGAGGAATCACGCTTGCAGCGGCTGACTGCTCTCATTCATGCCTATTACTTGCGAGGCTATGTGAGTGTATCAATCTTTGGTTATCTCTATTCTCTATCATTTTTGCTGATCATTGCGCAATGATACTTTTGTTTCTAGTCACATGATCCGTCTGTCAACTGACAGTAAAAGAAAGTGAAACTAAGCGCAAGCCATCATTGTATCCATTTATCTTTATCTTTATCTGTACATGACAAAAGACACTCTGAAGGCTTTTGATGATTGCAGGCTGACAATTAGGCTGGAATTTTACTTCACAAAAGTTTAACCCTCACCATGCAAATCTAGATGATTGGCGGAGGAATGGATGTCTAATGATCATATTAGAGGATTTATTAATTTATTTAATTACTTATTCTACTTTTCTCTTTCTATTTCAGCCAATTTTTAGTCACAATTTATATATGCTCACTTGTTACTATACATCTCATCAAATTGGTAGTTCATGATTGCTAACATTATCACTGATCTTTATACTATGTTCCGATCTTTGGTGGTATTCACAGAATTTTAAGTTTATTAAGTGAGTTGTGCACAAGGTGATTCTTTGATTAGAGCGCATCAATAATTTTTCTATCCTATAATTAGTGTCTGAACACTTGTGATTGATTGCACCTTACTCCCTAATTTTTACTAATTTGGTCACCATTATTTCTTATATTTCATTTCAGCGCTTGAGTTATTTAATACACATGGTATTTAGTGTATCGCAAAACAAACTCTCCTAAATCGAAGTCAGCTGAATGTAAGCACAGATACCATATGCCACAATCACATCTCAGGTACAGGCTTGGCTTCCTAGATCGAGACAATCAAACCAACATGGAGTGTTCATGTGCCGGAAGGGTGAATGAGAAATTTTACAAGAGAATGATCATCCAAAAATGTATTTTCTCACTTCTAAGCTCTACATTTTATAATCATTATTGCTGTTCTTGGTTTCATTCTCAAGATTCATGTCACAAACTCTGATCAAAATTTTTAACCACCTTGAATCCATTTATAGGTTAGTCACAAAATATACCCAGTCAAATTTTGAAAGCCTTTTTTTTAATATAGTAAATGACTAACTTTATATTGCTTGTTTATATCTTGTGGTTTTTGTTTTTTTTTTCATCTGATGATCGGACCTAGCAATTCTGTCATATACATCAAATAAAAAATATCACAGTATATTACACTGTATATTGCTCTGTGGCAATATTTTGTTGATAGTAATTTTCTAATATGTGTATCACACCACATTAGACTAATACAGTGTATGTTAACCAACCTTTCCTGGGTCTCTCCTGCTGTTACCCGTATTTTCTTCACTATGAGTCCTGGGAGATCGACTATCTTTGTTTGAATGGTGTACCACAAATTCTTTATATTGTTAATACCATTCCACTTTAATCTGATCATCATCATATCTCCAATGTCATCATCTAGTGTAACAAGGAAAGAGTAGGTTCTGCTATTTTTTATACCTTCATTTCTGAAAAATAAATGATATGCTTCAGTTGCATCAATTCAATGTTTTGTAGAACAATGTAAGATATGATACATACACACAGACCGTACATATACTGCAGCAAGGCGGCTCTGTTGTACAAAATCACATACCTGTACGTAATTTTGTCAATAGCCATTGGGGGCGTGCGCGCAGCGTTGGAGCTGCAATCGAACGCTGATTGGCAACAGGGGGAGCCAATCAGCGGGCCTGGTGGATGCAATGTCTGCCGACCTTCCACAATCACTCCCCACAGAGACAGAACAGTGGTCTGCTGTGCTGTCAGGCATGGACAATAATCTAGTGTTTCTGCTATTCGGGAACACGGATCACAGTGTCAATGCATTGAGCTCCCCCCACAGTAAGAAAGCACAATTAGGGAATATACTGAACCCTTTGATCGCCCCTGATGTTTAGGGATGGGCGAACGCGGTTCAGCCCGAACTTTGGTTGTTCGGACGTTCGGCGAACAACCAACATTATGCAGTGTTCGTGGCAAATTCAAAAGCCGCGGAAACCCGTTAAAGTCTATGGGGCACTAACATGAAAAAACAAAAGTGTTAATTTTAAAGGCTTATATGCAAGTTATTGTGTTTGGGGACCCGGGTCCTGCCCCAGGGGCCGTGTATCAATGCAAAAAAAAGTTTTAAAAACTGCCTTTTTTTCGGGAGCAGTGATTTTAATAATGCTTACAGTGAAACAATAAAAATGAAATATTCCTTTAAATATCGTGCCTGGGGGTGTCTATAGTATGCCTGCAAAGTGGTGCAGTTTTCCCGTGTTTAGAACAATACCACAAAAAAAAATTACATTTCTAACGGAAAAAGTAATTTAATCTGATCGCGGCTGTAATGAATTGTCGCGTCTCGGCAATATAGCTAAAACTCAAAAAAAAAATGCATGGGTTCCCCCTGAGTCCATTACCAGGCCCTTTGGGTCTGGTACGAATTTTAAAGGTAACCACGAACCAAAATTTTTTAAAAAATTGCCTTGGGGGGGGGGGGGTCCCTCCAAAATCCATGCCAGGCTCTTAAGATCTGGTATGGATATTAAGGGGAACCCTGCGCCAAATAAAAAAAAAATGGCATAGGGGTCCCCCAAAATCCATACCAGACCTGAATTTTAAGGGGAACCCTGCTCCAAAATTTTTTTAAAAATGGCATAGGGGTCCCCCCAAAATCCATACCAGACCCTTATCCGAGCCACGCAACCTGGCAGGCCACAGGAAAAGAGGGGGCCCCCCTCCTGAACCATACCAGGCCCCATGCCCTCAACATGTGGGGGATGCTTTGGAGTCACCCTCAAAGCACCTTGTCCCCATGTTGATGGGCACAAGGGCCTCATCCCCACAACCCTTGCCCGGTGGTTGTGGGGGTCTGCGGGCGGGGGGGATTATCGGAATTTGGAAGCCCCCTTTAACAAGGGGACCCCCAGATCCCTGCCCCCCCATGTGAATTGGTAACGGGTACATTGTATCCCTACCATTTCTCAAAAAAAGTGTCAAAAATAGTAAAGACATGAGACACTTTGGGACAAGTCCTTTATTAAAAAATAATAAACTGGCGACCACGCCTTCATCTGACATAACGTGGCATCAGAGGGGGGCGGGGTCTCCCATTTACGTCACCGGCTGGCCCGCCCTCAGCTATATAACAGCTGTCACCGAGAAGAAGCGTCACTTGGCGGGAGCCTCCCATGGAGGCGGAGCTATTGCAGCTTTCTTTTCTTTTTTCAGTCCGTTGGGCGGCGTGAGATGGATCTACATCACGGGACTTTATTTTTTTTTAAATAAAGGACTTGTCCCAAAGTGTCTCCTGTCTTTCTTACTATTTTTGTTACTTTTTTGTGAAATGGTAGGGGTACAATGTACCTGTTACCAATTCACATAGGGGGCCAGAATCTGGGGGTGCCTTTGTTTCCAGATTCCTATAAGCCCCCTGCCCGCAGACCCCCACAACCACAGGGCAAGGGTTGTGGGGATGAGGCCCTTGTCCCCATCAACATGGGGACAAGGTGCTTTGGGGGTGACTCGGATAACGGTTTGGTATGGATTTTGGGGGACCCCTATGCCATTTTTTTTTTTTTTTTAATTTTGGTGCAGGGTTCCCCGTGATATCAATATCAGACTTGAAGGGCCTGGTATGGATTTTGGGGGGACCCCCATGCAATTTTTTTTTAATTTTTGGTTCAGGGTTCTCCTTAATATTCATACCAGACCCAAAGGGCTTGGTAATGAACTGGGGGGGAACCCATGCCATTTTTTTCAATGAGTTTTATCTATATTGCTGAGACCCGACAATTCATTACAGCCATGATCAGTTTTAAATTACTTTTTTTCCTTCAGAAATGTCAAATTTCTTGGTACTGTTCTAAACACGAGAAAACTGCACCACTTTACAGGCATACTATAGACACCCCCCCAGGCACAATAATGATTTTAAAACTTTTTTTTGCATTGATACATGTCCCCTGGGGCAATACCCAGTTCCCCTAAACACTTTTTATGACAATAACTTGCATATAAGCCTTTAAAATGAGCACTTTTGATTTTTCATGTTCGTGTGTTCGTCTGAATTTTTTGCCTATTCGCCAGTTCTGGTGCGAACCGAACCGGGGGGGTGTTTGGCTCATCCTTACTGATGTTAACCCCTTTCCTGCCAATGTCATTTATACAGTGTCAGTGCATATTTTTAGCACTGATCACTGTAATAATGTCACTGGTTCCCAAAAAAGTGTCAAGTGTCAGCTAGGTGTCCGATCTGTCCGCCACAATGCCTGTCCCGCTAAAAATCACTGATCACCGCCATTACAAGTAAAATAAATAAAAATGCCATAAATACATCCCCTATTTTGTAGCCACTATAACTTTTGTGCAAACCAATCAATATACGCTTATTGGGATTTCCTTAACATCCATACCAGACTCGTCACTGTGATCTCCATGTCAATGACTAAATATGGTAATGTCCATTTATGGTCAGTGATGTCATCTGAGTGACCCACTCCTTTGCTTACATTGTGGCAGCGGGATAGGGAGATGTAATTTGATGAGAGTCAAACGCCGGGTTCAGATGTGTTGTTGGGTTTTCTTTCTAGCGGGAACTGAATATTACTAACCAACTTGTTTTTATTTTAATCATAATAGTGTGTGATGTTCTTGATTCTTCAAAAGTGTTATGGTGCTTCACTCTAAGCTTTTGGGTGAGTGGAATGCTTATTGGCAAGGGAAGATCTGTACCTCCTGGCTTGTAATAGAGCATTTTATGATCAGTACCTCTGAGATACAGATTAGAGGCAAAGTAAAAACCCTTTAATGAAACTTCATTTAGGATGTGATAATCAAGGAAATCATTTTTTTTTCTCAGAGTGAGAATGAGTAAACTGAAAAGTGTTTAAGGGGTTAACATGATCAAGTTCAGTTTAGCTACTGTACCAGGCCAGATCAGGAGAAAATGTTCAATATATTGTTTGTACAATAATGCATCATACCCTAATACCAGAAGGAAAAAGATTTATTCATACATAAAGATAATAGTGAATGATGGTGCGACGTTAAAGCCCATTATTGTCCCTTAGGTCTGCAGGAAGGATTTCGGTTCAAATTTAAAATAATTCAGGATCCATTTGAGATGCAAAAAAAAATCCAACAAAAAATTGATAGGGAGGGATTGTATGGAGGAATATCTCGAAAACATGCCAGATAGCAAGTAGAGCTTCAGAGTTTTGTATTACTGAATACAGACTCTTGCATCTACAGTTGCAAGTATGTAGCTTGAGGGGACAGGACCTAGCTCTTGAAATCTCTGTAATATCATATTGGAATCCTTAAAAATGATGGCATTTGATAGACAAAGGTTTGGAGAAATTAAGTAACACACATTGCTAAAGGTTACAATAATATCCTGAGCAGAGATAATTGGATGACCAGGTGGCCTCTTGTAATCCTTGTGAATTTTAAGTATAAAGATGATTGAAATTCAAGGGTCATTTACTGTTAAATATTTCAAGTAATTTTTAGAAACCAATTTTTTTTTAAAGATCATTTAACAGGACAATATCAACAGTCCTTTTTTAATGATAGTAGCATGTATTGGTAGCCAGGTGCATGTGTGGTTATCAGCAAATTGGTAAAATAATCCCATTTAATAAGATGACTTGTCAAAATGAAAATTGCTTCTCCGTTATCAGCAGGGTAGATAATGATAGCATCATAAGAAGCCAGACTCTTAACCGCTGCCCTTTTGGAGGAACTAATGAAAGGTCTCTGTTGTTGCATTGCCACTGGTAATTGGAAGAGAACAGTACATTGAAAAAGATGTATTGATGTGATCACTGTAGTGGCCCCCGATGTGTTTTAGGCTCAAAATGGGGAACTTCACCCCATTAAAGAAAGTGCTTAAAGCAGTATTAATCTCATTGCAGCTTACCAATTCTTAGATTTTTAGGCTTTTTCTTATATTTTCATCTCGTGATATGGCCAGTAAGCATGTTGTTTTTCAAAAGAACAAGCTCTCTTGCAGATTTATCAGTTACAGAGATGAGACAAATCCTTTAACACTGGCAGGGGTTCTTACAACGATCAGATTTTATTTATGTAAAATCTTTATCTCAAAAGGAAAACGCGGTAACTGCATATAAAGTATTAACTGAAGTTTGGCTTTTATTTGTTAGTGTTTTTAAATCTGCTAGTACATCTAGCAATCCCCTCCCCCCAGATTAACAATGCTGCTGTCCAAATGTTCCCCCTGTGCTCATTCACCCAGAGTGTGGGGGGATCCCACATCTAAGGATATTACATTTTTGGTTATGGGTTTAATACCACTTTAACCCTCATTTTTTGCGCACGTGCTAAAATGCATATTAGGCCTGAAAATTTGTTTAACCATCTCAATACAGTGCATTTTAACCCCCTTCCTGCCCAAGCCATTTTTCAGCTTTCAGCGCTGTCACATTTTGAATGACAATTGCGCGGTCATACAACACTGTACCCAAATTAAATTTTTATTATTTTTTACCCACAAATAGAGCATTATTTTGGTGATATTTGATCACATCTGCGTTTTTATTTTTTGCGCTATAAACAAAAGAGGGACAAGTTTGAAAAAAACACAATATTTTTTACTTTTTATAATATCCATTTTTTTTTTAAAACAAATTTTTTCCTCAGTTTAGGCCAATACTTATTCTTCTACATATTTATGGTAAAAAAAAATTGCAATAAGCGTATATTGATTGGTTTGCGCAAAAGTTATAGCATCTATAAAATAGGGGATAGATTTATAGCATTTTTATTTATTTTTTTTTACTAGTCATGGCAGCGATCTGCGATTTTTATTGTGACTGTGATATTGTGGCGGACACATCGGACACTTTTGACACATTTTTGGAACCATTCACATTTATACAGAGATCCGTGCTATAAAAATGCACTGATTACTGTATAAATGTGACTGGCAAAGAACGGGTTAACACTAGGGGGTGATCGAGGGGTTAACTGTGTTCCTAGGGAATGTTTCTAACTGAAGGGGGAGGGGACTCACAAGGGGAGGAGACCGATCTGTGTTGCTCTGTACTGAGAACACAAATCTGTCATCTCTCCTCTCTGACAGGACGTGGCTCTGTGTGTTTACACACACAGAGCCACGTCCTGCCGTGTTACCGGGCAATCGCGTGTGCCCGGCAGACATCGCGGCCGCCGGGCACGCGCATCGGGTGCCCAGTGACACGGTGGGAGCGCGCGCCCCCCCCGGTGGGTAGGGAAGGCGAGGGCGTCATATGACGCCCTCCCAGAACGAGAACTGCGCCACCTCGCCGTCATATGACAGGCGGGCGGCAAGC
Organism: Aquarana catesbeiana; assembly: GCF_042186555.1. Taxonomy (NCBI): domain Eukaryota; kingdom Metazoa; phylum Chordata; class Amphibia; order Anura; family Ranidae; genus Aquarana; species Aquarana catesbeiana. Next base: position 89,663,071 of record NC_133326.1, on the reverse strand, counting down.
GGTTAAACCTCCAAAACATATACCTGAAAGATGAGACCCTGGAGAATAAATCAGTGGCAGTTTATATATATATTATTACACTAGCTCTCAAAGAGCTTAGTGACTTTGTCCTCAATGTGTTACAATGTTACATTGTCCTTGGGCTCTTGAGCCAATTAAGATCATGAGCAATAATAATTGGTAAATGTACTAATGCTTCCTTAAAGGATAAGTTCACCTATGGGAACATGTTACATGTGCCACGTCATTCATACATAGAGCTCTGTGTGAACTACAACAGTGCCAAAACAAGGTCACCCAGCGCCCAGGACGAACACCTCGAACACCTCGCCGTCATATGACAGCAGGCGGGCGGCAAGCGGTTAAACCTCCAAAACATATACCTGAAAGATGAGACCCTGGAGAATAAATCAGTGGCAGTTTATATATATATTACAAGGTCACCCAGCGCCCAGGACGAACACCTCGAACACCTCGCCGTCATATGACAGCAGGCGGGCGGCAAGCGGTTAAACCTCCAAAACATATACCTGAAAGATGAGACCCTGGAGAATAAATCAGTGGAAGTTTATATATATATTATTACACTAGCTCTCAAAGAGCTTAGTGACTTTGTCCTCAATGTGTTACAATGTTACATTGTCCTTGGGCTCTTGAGCCAATTAAGATCATGAGCAATAATAATTGGTAAATGTACTAATGCTTCCTTAAAGGATAAGTTCACCTATGGGAACATGTTACATGTGCCACGTCATTCATACACAGAGCTCTGTGTGAACTACAACAGTGCCAAAACAAGGTCACCCAGCGCCCAGGACAAACATTTCAAACTGCCCCCCCCCCCGTTCATGCATGACCAATCATCTTACCTAGACATGATCATTACACCTGCATATGTAGTGCAGAAGTCAATATTGGATAAATTACAAAGTGCAAGGAGCAAAAAGAAATGTGAGTGCAGGAGTCAGGAACGGGTTATTTTTAAAATAGTAAATTGGGCCCTGCTTCTGGAGGAAAGTGCAGTGTGTGGCAAAAATTGGAAGCGGCTTTCACTGTGCTGGCTATTGGGTGAGGCTTAAAGGGATGCACAGTGCAAGGGTTCAGTAGCAAGTGATGCAGAGTTCAGGGGTCAGTAGTGATGCAGAGTTCAGACTTTTATTTACTGTGAAAGTGGGAGAAGGGGGGGCATTCAAAGGTTTTTAGGGTAGGGAGGGCCCACTTTAAAGTTCTTTTACTGTTTGTTCAGAATATCTACACTACTTTAGTGTGCATGAACTGGGGAGTGGTTCAGAAATATTAACCTGAAAAACAAAAATGTAATATATTGCAGCTTACCAACCATTAGATGTGGTGGCTGCATTTGTTTTCTTTTATTTAGGCTTTAGGCTCCCACTCTGGATAAAGGAGCACAGGAGGCACAGCAGCACTATCAGACTAGGGGGAGGGGAGTGTTAGATAAACTAACAGATTTAGATACACTAACAAGTTGAAGTAAAACTCCAGTTCACACTTTATAATTATTTACTGTAACATATTTTTTTCCCCTTTTGAGTAAAAAGATTTTACTTAAATATATGCTGACCATTGTAAGCACCCCCGCTGCCAGTGGTCAATGGTTTTTCTAATCTCTGTATCTGCAAGTGAGCTTGTTCTTTTGAAAAACAACAGACTTGCTGGCTGCATCACCAGATAAAAACAAAAGAAAGAAAACAAATGTAGCAATCGCATCTAGGAATTGGTAACCAGCAATATAATAAATGTTTGTGGGTTTAATGCTGCTTTAACCGCTTACAGACTGGAAGATTTGGCTGCTTAATGACCAGGTCATTTTTTTGCGATACAGAGCTGGGTCATGCTTTAACTGACAATTGCGCGGTCATGCAACACTGTACCTAAAAAAAATTGATGTCCTTTTTTCCCCACAATAGAGCTGTCTTTTGGTGGTATTTAATCACAGTTTTTATTTTTTGCGCTATAAACAAAAAAGAGCGACAATTTTGAAAAAATTTATATTTTTTACTTTTTGCTATAATAAATATCCCCAAAAATGTTTTTAAAAACTAATTTCTTCTTCAGTTTAGGCCAATATATATTCTTCTACATATTTTTGGTAAGGGGGAGTGCTGATGGGGACACACTGATGTGAAGGGGGGTGCTGATGGGGACACTCTGATGTAAGGGGGTACTGATGGAGGACACTCTGATGTAAGGGGGTACTGATGGAGGACACTCTGATGTAAGGGGGTGCTGTTGGGGAAACTCTGATATAAGGGGGTGTTGATGGGGACACTGATGTGAAGGGGGGTGCTTATTGGGACACTCTGATGTGAAGGGGAAGGCTGCTGGGGACACTCAAAATTAAAGTGGGCCGCTCTGGATGAAGTCCTAGTCCAGCCCTGAGCAGATCACATAATAATTGTACACAGTGGATGACTTTCATTCAAACGTTTAATAAAATCTGACTTTACGTGTGTAAGTTGTGTGCCCATATATTGAGTAGTCAAAAGTATTATAACTGTGGTGGTAGTTAACTAAACATTGTCTGTGAAGCAGTAGATCGACTTATAAGATAATAGGCTCAAAAAAGATATGATCGGCTTCCTTGGAGGTATCACTAAAGTGGGAAGAGTTGGCAGCCATAACATAATAAGGCAGAGGATAAGTCAAAGAGACCTGTGCATAGGGCCCTCAAACATTAGTAAAAGGTTGAAGGCTACCAAAGTTATCTGTATCAGTAACAGTGGTGTTAACTGCACAAGAGTAGCAGAGGTTCCAGAAACTCAAAAGACGCACGCAGAGGAGAAACAAAGTAACGGATACAATCCTTAATCCAAATGATGTTTCTACTACAGTATCTCTCTTTTTCTTTCTCTCACCAACTGCCAGGGAAATTAGAATGTATTGGGGAAATGTAATGCAGTTTTTTTTTGTTTATAGGTTTTAAAATTGCGGTTTTAGATTTTTCTTGCTATTTATTTATAATGTTCATTTTACAAAAATTCTTTAATGCTTGGTGCCTCCATAGCACTTGTTTTGCAGAACATTCTGTGTTTATTAAAGATAAGCAGGGCAGTATTTTTTTTCCCTGTAATTAAACTAAAATGTATTTTACAAATTCCCTACGCTGATGGTTATAGAAAACTGCTTTCAATAGAGTCTATGCCTAGTGGTTTGCAAAAAAAAATCTTCACAATCAAATATCAGAAATAAGCATATACAAAATAAGTGCAAAAATGCAAAAAGTTCAAAACGACACTAGCTGATTTGTCAGGCATGCAACTTATGCATGTTATAAACCAAATTTTTATGCAATTATAAACCGTGTTCACTTTATTAGATTATCTATAAAGTGCTGTGAGCATACTCAAATCAAAATTCAGGAATTAAGGAGCTTAACCAGTTAGCTGTGGTTGGCCACAGCTAGTCACATGGTACAGATGGGCTGTGACTGGCGCTGTCTGAGACATGTAATCGCTGTGACCAATCACAGAGATCATCACAATCGTACACAATAGATGAATGAAATTCATCCACTGTGTACAATTATTATGTGATCTGCTCAGGGCTCAGCACCCCCTTACATCAGAGTGTCCCCATTAGCACTCCCTTACATAAGAGTTTCCCCATCAGCACCCCCCTTACATCAGAGTGTCCCCCATCAGTGTCACCCATCAGCACCCCCTTACATCAGATAGTCCCCCCTCACAGGTGTACTCACAGTTCTGAAAGCAGCTTCTCTTCCTCTCTCCAGTCATGTGATAAATGATAAGGGGAGAGAGGAAGGAAAGTCTGCCGGCTGCCTATCTTCCCCTGCAGGCTGGAGGGAGCAGAAAGCCTAATCCTCACTCCGGCAAGTGTCAGCAGCTGCTCCTTGGTGACAGGAGTGAAATCGCGATCACTATCAGTGAGGAACGGATCCAGGACTGCACCCTGGTAGTCCCAATGGCCAGTACATGCCTGGATCTGCTGTGATTGATCACAGCGATCACATAGTACCTGCTCCGCTGTCATTTGTCTATGGGCCAGGCAGGTCATATGACATCCTCCTGCATTGTACCTGGCGCATGCCCCATGGGCCGCGCTGTGGCTCAATCTGCCACCTGCTGTGTCCACAGGACACAGCGGATGTCCGATCAGTGTATTGGCCGCTGCCGGTACAATGTAATCGCTGTGATCAATCACAGCAGATCACATGACAATTGTACACATTCATGCCACCTATTCTGTTGATCTCTTTGATTGGTCACAGTGATCACATGGTACAGACAGGGCCATACACAGCCCATCTGTACCATGTAATTAGCTGTGGCCAATCACTGCTAACCACAAAAGTACACACTGCTGAATGAATCAATTTCATTCAGTAAAAATGGTTGCTTTTAACAGTGCAATTCACTGGCGTATAAGCGTACAATAAATAAATTAAAAATTCCCGATCACTTCCCCAGAGTAGTAGTGTTAATACAGTAACACTGTATTGCTCTGGTCACTGTGTGTTAAGAAAAAAAAATATCGTAAAGAGAAAAAAAATTGAATCTAAAAGAAAAAAATAGAAAAAAATTATATATATATTTTTTTTACATACTGTCACCAGTCAGTATCCCTGATCACTGCCATACTGGTTATATAATGACACTGTACTGCACTGGTGACAGTATGTGTAAAAGAAAAACTGAAAACTATTTTTTTTTTCTTTAATTTCTTCATTTTCCAAAAAATTGTGACACAAAATTACAATTTCAAAGAAATCGCCAAATACCTTCGACTGTCTACTTTCCAAAAAGATTTGGGTTATTTTTACTAAAGAAATGTAGCAGAATACAGTTTGGCCTAAATTAATGAAGGAAGATTATTTATTTGCAAAATTTTATAACAGAAACAAAGAAGATCGCTTTTTTTCCCATAATTTTCAGTCTTTTTTCATTTATTTAGCAACCCAGTGGTGATTAAGATTAAATACCACCAAAAGAAGGCTCTAGCTGTGTGAAAAATATTATAAAAATTTCATATGGGTATCGTATTGCATGACCGCGCAATTGTCATTCAAAATGTGACAATGCTAAAAGCTGAAATTTGGCCTGGGCAGGAAGGTGGTGAAAGTGCCCAGTATTGAAGTAGTTAAACATACATTCACATATAAACATATGAAAGTGCTTCACTAAAATGTTTGCAAAATCCACAATGTCCACATTTAAAGTGTCTTCCCTTCTTATGATCACATAACATTACCACTCTTTGACATTGCACATGTGCTCCCCCTCTCCCCTCAAAGTGCTCACTCACTGGAGTGTTTTGACCTCTTAAATTTTTAATAAGTAGGTCAGCTGTGCTTTAAAAGCAGCACCATTCTCTTCTGAAGTCCCCCCCACTTGACACAGTAACCTGCATCTATGACCCCCCAGTGGCCTTGCAATGCACCTCAAATGCCGATGACACTGCCCACCATCCTGCCTCTGAATAACATTTCCTGCAGTGATAGGACAACAGGGAGAGAAGAGATGGCTCTGTGGACCGAGAACCTGGAACTTGGGACAGGCTTAAAGGAGGGAGCATAGCATGACATCATGGACCCCGGATTGCTGCTGCCTCAATACACCGGTGCTGGAGCGACCCCTGCTGGCCACACTGACACTTGGTTGAGTCTATGGATTTTGGGCTAAGCACTTTTGTGAAGGAGTCCTAAAGACACAACACAATATTGAAGGTCTGTAGCACATGCGTGCTTTGCACATTTTTTGATGAAGCCCATTCATTTGCTTATATGTGAATCTTTGTTTAAGCACTTTATATACAAATTTTTTTTTGGGGGTATGCTGATAGCACTTTAGGATGTAATATGTAATAACCCAGGAGCTGTTTATAATTGAAAAAAAAAATAACCGGTGATTAAAGTTCTCTCAGTCAAAAGCCTTATTCATACAATCTACCTTTATTTATTCAGCTAAACACTAGCTTTTTTAAGCAAAGTCATTAATAAAACACAGTAAAGATATTTTTAAAAGCCTAGATCTGCATTTGCTATAATAAATATTCCTATTCAATATGTCATATTTACCCAAAAAATGTAAAACATGTTTGTCAACATTATATATATATATATATATATATATATATATATATATATATATATATATATATAGTTACTCTGTATATCACTATATATTATTTTTACTTAATGTGTAAGACTGCAGCTATGTACAAATTCTATATGACACAGACATCTAACACTTACATAATTAAAGGTACGGTGTCAACTTCTTGCTTGGTTCCTGTCAGGGAAACTGTTAATTGTGGATTCAACTGTTTATCCTCAATTTGGTTGTTTATTTGGATCCTGAACTGGTAATGATAAACTGCAGGGGCAAGCAGAGTAATGTTCTTAATGAAAAGTGCAAAGATTAGTATTGTACAGCAAAGCATGTAAGTGATTAGAAATCAGTTGTGCTTATTTAACATTCTCTAGGTTAATAACTCCATCTTTCTTAACACAACTTAGGGCTAGAGTAAGACAGTTTGACCCTTTGCAATGTCTTTTCAGCTATTTGGAATTCTTGTGAAAGATTCCTCCTCCAAAGATGTTTTAGGTTCATGTCAACTTTTCAGAAAAGCTCCAGTTGTTACCTGTCACCTGCCTAGAAAATTAAGTTTTTGATATTTATGCAACTTTTTTGAGCAACTCAGTGGTTATAAATGTCATTATTTACAAAAGAAGGCTACACAATTGTGATATTCTTTTTTTTTTTTTTTAATTCTTTATTTTTCCATATAAAGTGTGTACAACAAATAACACATCCAGCATAGGTACATTACAAAAGTCAAGCAAAAAGAAAAAATGCAGACAATGTTACAAAAGCAAGGTCAACGAATCAAGTGTCCTTAATTAGCACCACATTCAAGGCACATAGGGGAGAGATCCCGGTATGGCAATAATGACAGTGCACGGGACCCTGAGAGTGCTCTGAGAATGTAATCGTTTGACCTGGAGCTGGCGTTAAAGCATATCAAGCTGTGCCATACATTGATATGATATATTTTTATAGTTTAATTGGGGAGCAAGGGGATCCGAAAAACTGAGGAGCCCAAACATGAGGCATGTGAAGATGTAATACATTTTAGGATCTTCACTGTATCTGATCAGGTAACCCATGAATGGGAAAGATTTATAAGAGAAATGGTATCCCCAAGGGTAGGAGAGGAATAGGGCCAGGAAAAGAAGGGGGACGGGCAAGGAAAGGGGAGGAAGGTAGAGGGAAAAACAAAAAACAGGAGACAAGAGGGAGAAGAGAAAGGTAGAATAAAGTGTGATAATGTAATATAGTGGAAATGCGATGCCCTCTGCCTAGGAGGCGGAACCAGCCCATTAGGTCAGTTAGTTTGTGCCATTTCTTGGAGATAGGCTTCTGTGTATATAAAATGTTGCCAGGGTCTCCAGGTCTCTCGAAATGTCTCCTCTCAATTGTGCAGAGTAGCAGTAAGATCCTCCATATCCCTTAGTTCGTTCACTTTATTAAACCATAGGGACTTTGCCGGCGGTTTCTCCGATCTCCAACATAGGGGAATACAAGCCTTGGCGGCATTCAGTAACTGAATGGTGAGGGAGGTCTTGTATTTCTTAATAGGGCGTTCCGATATATGGAGCAGACAAGCCGCAGGATTCCCCTCTAGAGAGACACCAGTTAGGTGTCTGATTGTGTGAGCCACTTCAAGCCAGAATGGGGTGAGTTTGGTACTTGTCCAAAAAACATGTAACATCGTCCCCTCCTCAGTGCCACAGCGCCAACAGAGGCTGGCTACCTGGGGAAAGAAGTGATGTAGAACGGTAGGAATGCTATACCAGCGAGTCATGATTTTATAGCAAGTTTCCTGGACCCTGGTGGCTATAGAAGATTTCTGGGCAAAATAGAGAATTTTCTTCCTCTGTACGTCAGTGAATTGGATTCCGAGTTCCGCCTCCCACTTAGTGAGAAACAGGGGAACATACCCTTCCTCCGGTTGAATTAGGGTGGAGTAGAGAAGCGCAATTGTGATATTCTGATTTATATAATGCTAACATTTTATCATGGTGCTTTGCAAAAGTACTGCAAGATGCTATTTTGTGACCTGGTTACAAATTCAAATTTATACCCATGGATTTAAATTAAACCTTTTATTAAGATTGTAAGCATACAGAATAATAAATTCAAGTATGATATGACTATATTATATTAATAATAGGCGTAAAAAGAGAGTCTTGAGACTATTGAATATATAAATATCAACAAATATATGAGATAAAATATTGCTCAAACCTGTATTTGTATAATGAATATAAAAAACTTAGATATTAAGTGGTATTATATATTAAAGCATAACTAAAGTACACGAGTAAACAAAAAAAAGAAAATAAATGAATGAGTAAGTGAATAAAATGATATAGATATATATATATATATATATATATATATATATATATATATATATATATATATATATATATAAAAATATAATGAAAAAGGAAAAAAGTTTAAAATAACTAGGATAATTGGAAAAAGTACAATCTATATTTGATTATTGAACACAGAGGTAAAAGATAGAAATGAAAGAGAAAGAAAAGAAAAAAGAAAGAAAAATAGAAGTTTGAGGAAGTCAGAAAAGAGTGTTAAGAAAAGAGGTGTACAGCAGGGAGGAAATAATTAGAAAACTAAAATGAAGTAAGAAAGGGTAACGTTTTTGGTGAAGTTGAAAATTCTATCCATGTCCGTGCCAAAGTGCGTAAAAAGAAGCAGAATTATTTTCAGTTATGGCAATAAGTAATGTAGCAATAACTCTCGGCGGAGCTGCTGGTTTTAGCGGGCTTGTTACCTTCACTCTCCTTCCCTCTGTTTCACCAGCACCGGGTCTAGGGTTCCGTTGAGTTTACCTCCGGACGATACACGCACCAACACTTGAGTGTGTTTTCAATGCTTTATTGAAGAATTAACGAAGGAAGTAGCAGGAAAGAGTCAGAAGGGAAACTGCAGGGAAAGCTCAAATACCTTTCTGTAGGATTCTTGACAAATGTCCTTTAGAGTTGAATATTACAGTAGAATGCACTCCCCTTTGTGGGACACACTCTTTGCTCGCCTGGATAGGCCTCTCTCACTTGCCTAGCAGCCAGTACGTAGCACGAACAAAAGTCTCTGCCACAGACTTGCTTGGGATGAACCCGTACGATCCTCTGCCACAGGATGTATTGGTTTTGCGGTGAATGTCAGTCACAGTACTTGAACCTTTAAGCCAAACCCGACAACACTATGCTGTAAAGTTACTTTAGGATACGTCCTCCAACCGAGTCACCAGGTCCCTCTCCAGACCAGCACTCTGCAGGATCCTTCCATGACGGGTCCTCCCCTGGGATCTCCTCGGTTGTCCAGCTTCTTCACTCTGGATAGACAGCTCAGGACCATTCCCCGGCTGCTGTGGTAGGCCCCAGACAAGCTTCTGGGCCCACCCATGTGCCGCGGCGACGCGGGCCTCCGGAACGGAGGACCACAAGGTAGCACTCCAACGCATACCTGTCGGCCAGGAGGGCCAGCAGGTGGCTGTAAAACGACCCTAAAACATGGCGTCTGTCCCATAAATACCCTCTCCCAGAATCCCACTTGGAGGACCACCTCCACCGAGTTGTCTCCGGGACAGAAGAGCATCCATACGCTTTGACACGTTGCCTTTCCAACACTGACCAACAGGCCTGTGCTGGCCATCGGGACTACCGGGAGTTTCCCGGTGGGCTGATTGGCAGCGGGCCACTACACTTCAATGACTCTGACTGTCAGTGCCTCTCTCCGTCTGAGCGTCGCCGGGCAGCTCCGCTCCTGCACTCGGTGGGCGGCACCGGCGTCACACAAACACAGGCATCATCACTCCCCCAGGCACTCCCCCTAACATTATAGCCAGTTGGGCGGCCTCTTTGTCCCGGCGCCGTGACGTCACTCACGGCCGGAGGGCGGAGGCGGCCCGGGGACATAGGAGGAGGCGGAGCCAGGGCGTAGCAAAGCAAGCCTGCAAGACTGCAACCTAGAGGAGCCGAGGCCGAGGAGGAGGATTCGGAATTTCGGAATCAGATCGGAACCATAATACCAGACCAAGTTGCAGGCAGCCACCAGCAAGTACAGAGTACAGTGTCAGAGACCAAGTCTATAGTGTGAATTGTGATTCATCATTCAAGTAAGCAGCACTATACTAATAACTTTACTAATAATAATAGTAAGTAACTGAATATGCAGCATGGCGGGGGGGAGGGGTAAATCTGTACTGTAAATGTACTGCCACTGGTCATGGTTAAATTATTCATCAGTTACCATGGCCAGTGGCATTAAATTAATAATTGACCAGTGGCATTAAATTAATATTAATGCCACTGTGGCATTAATATTAATTTAATGCCACTGGTCAATTATTAATTTAATGCCGCTGACCATGGTAACTGATGAATAATTTATTGCCACTGGTCAATTATTAATTTAATGCCACTGATCATGGTAATTGATGGATAATTTAATGCCACTAGTCACGATAACTGATTAGTAATTTAATGTCACTGGTCATGGTAATTGATGAATAATTTAATGTCACTGGTCACGGTAATTGATGAATAATTTAATGCCACTGGTCACGATAACTGATTAGTAATTTAATGCCACTGGTCATGGTAATTGATGGATAATTTAATGCCACTGGTCACGATAACTGATTAGTAATTTAATGTCACTGGTCATGGTAATTGATGAATAATTTAATGTCACTGGTCACGGTAATTGATGAATAATTTAATGCCACTGGTCACGATAACTGATTAGTAATTTAATGTCACTGGTCATGGTAATTGATGAATAATTTAATGCCACTGGTCATGGTAATTGATGGATAATTTAATGCCACTGGTCACGATAACTGATTAGTAATTTAATGTCACTGGTCATGGTAATTGATGAATAATTTAATGTAACTGGTCACGGTAATTGATGAATAATTTAATGCCACTGGTCACGATAGCTGATTAGTAATTTAATGTCACTGGTCATGGTAATTGATGAATAATTTAATGCCACTGGTCACGGTAACTGCGGTAACTGATTAGTAATGTTATGTCACTGGTGATGGTAACTGATTAATAATTTAATATCACTAGTCATGGTAACTGATTAATAATTTAATGTCACTGGTCACGGTAACTGATTAATAATTTAATGTCACTGGTCACGGTAAATGATTAATTTAATGCCACTGGTCTCTGTTTATACATACAGTGGAATGTTTTTACTTATTTTTTTGCGTAATTGCGTATAGTTTATATACTGTTTTTGTGTGTGTTTGCAAAATTAAAGTGGGCCGGTCTGGATGAAGTCCAGGGCCAAATTTTTGTCCCAGTCCAGCCCTGCTGACCAATAGTAACAACGACACCCACCGGCCCAGTATGGAAACACATGCAATGTCAGCCAAGCTGGAACAGAGGCAAATCTAACTTTCCCTAACGAGCAATTCACTAAATTTACCTATCAGATGGTAGATCGCAAATCTACCAGCGCTACAGTAAGTATTATTTTGGAGAAAATATTATAAAAATAGTTTTATAGACATTGAACTGAGGTTTGCTATTTTAGATTCACATTGTTTTACTAATTTTACCTTAAAGGAATTCTTTTTACCTTTTGCTGCCAGACCAATTTTTTTATATATTTTTTTTTTTGTTTGCTGCATGTTAAAATTCACATTTGTGGCTTGAAAAATAACTTAAAATCCCTAAAACTTTATATATTTTCTGACCTGTAGAATATAAAATAGTAATTATACTTTTTCTGTCACTCAGTACTACTGTAATTATCAAACCTATATTTTTGGTAAAAAAATACACTCAAATTAAATTTAGTGCACACAAAAAGTATATCATTATGATGCATTGTATTAATATAGCGGCTGCTAATTTCTGCTAATTTTTGCTAATTCTATTAAGAGTAATTAACCCTCATATACACTGAAGCGCCGGATTAGTAACCATGTTTACTTCACTTTGCCTGTGACACAAAAAATATAATTCCCATTTTTTGAAAATGGGATGAGATTACAGTATGTCGAATAAATAGATACCAAATACATCAAACTTTAAAATTGCTCTAAAAATATTTACGGCTTGAACATCAGTTTACTGTTAACCATAAATTGTGACCCTAGAATTATTCTTCCAACTTTAAGGATTATGTGGTTAGGGTGAAGGGCTGGGGGTTAAGCTTAAGAGTGAAGAGAGACTTGAGCAAGGGGAACCCACTCCTGAAACATGTCACCTAGGTAACTGTTGCCCCCTGTCAGAGAAAGCATTGTTGGACAAGTCTGTATGCCGTGGGCTCCGGCATGAAGCACATCTCTGAGTGCGAAAACCTGTCTCCTCTTTAGCCTGTCAGCACTGCAAGTGAAGATTTCAACTGAAGCTGTCGTTCTTCTTGCACCACTCGCCATGGTGTCAGCTTTCATCCTCCCCTGCTATGAGGCTGTGTACAATGCTCATTCCTTCTACTGACAAATGTGAGTGCAGTTAATTTGGTTTTATTCAGTTTATTAAAATGATTGTGCACGAGCACGTGCTTCCCTGTTTTTTTTCTTTTCTATTGTTTTCAAGCTTAGTGTATTCCCTTGTGCATGAAGAGTCCATGGATAGCTGCAGATCTTTCAATGTGGATTACATATGTGGGTAGGTGCAGTGTGATGCAGTGGCCATAAAACACATGGAGTCCAAGCGCAGTAACAGGAATATATTGTAACAGAAGTCCTGCAATACCCAACAGACTCAGTGGGAAGGCAACCCGACCGGGAATGCTCACAAGTTGTAACAGCAATGAGACAGTAGATTGAAGACTCAGAGGTGCCGATAGTGTCTGTCTCAAGGCATGGAATATGGCCTGGCCAGTCTGTACCCAAATGGGGAGGCTTCCAGGAAGGATGTCTGGTTCCTGCACTTACCCAACTCCTTGGGAACCTTTCTGTGGTGCGAAGCATGATGCTATGGATGGGGGACCTGTCCCCACTCACAAAATGTCTGCCAAAACAGAGAGCCAGGGTCTTAAATAGACTTTGCCTGATCCACAATGGCTGCCAAAGTCACATGAGGTGCCAGCATTCAATCGAATAGATGCCTCCATGTGACCAAGGAAATGAGAGAGGAACTAGTTTCCCCTTGACTTCCTCCTCCATCTGCATTGCCGCTGTGGACGGACGCAGGGGCAGAATTAAACTGCAACTGCCTACACACACATGGACTGATTGGTCTTGGATTAAAAAGGCATATAGTGTGGAAAAGTGTTTAAAGGGGTTAAAAAACAAAAACAAACATGTCATACTTACCTCCACTGTGCAGTTTGTTTTGCACAGAGTGGCCCGGGTCCTTCAGTGGTGCTGGTGGCCCCTCCCTGCATCGAGTGTCCATGTTAGAAAAGTGCTCTCCTTGGTGGACACCCCTGCGGGCGTGCTCCCGCATCTGTGTCCATTCACACAGAATTCAGCACTCAGCCCCGCCCCCGGCGCTGCGTCATTGGATTTGATTGACAGCAGCGGGAGCAAATGGCTGCGCTGCTATCAATCTATCCAATCAGGACATGAGACACAAGGTAGAGCTGGTGTGCTCGTTCCCGGCCAGAGAAATATCGGGGCCAGGTAGGTGGGGGGGGGGCTGCAGTGCCACAGAAGGTTTTTCACCTTAATGTTCCACCCACATATCTGCATCATTCAGACACACAGCACTGAGTGTCAGAATGAACTACAAGCCCCGACATTCTTAGTGACTGTCGGCTTGCAGTTCTCAATGAACTACCAAGGCGCTGCAGTAGTTCATTTAGTCTTCCGGTCAGGGAATATCAGCTTCCCTGTACAGGATGTACGGGCAAGCAGATACACTGACAGTGTGCAGGAGACCTGCATGGCATCATCAATCTGCTGGTGCAATGCTTTACAGGCTCCTACTACAAAAATAATAAATGCCCATTTTTTTACCTGCATTTTATTTATTTGTTTTATTTCTACCTTTATTTTTTTTTTTTAAAGTGAACTTATCCTTTAAGGTTTCCCTTGTTCAGCCCACAGGCTAAAAGAGAGATATCAGTAGATTCCTCCATCTATACTAAATAGCATGGCTAAAGAAATCTTCCCTGCTGGCTTTTGTATTTGGACAGCTGCTGCTCCCATCCCTCTCAGAATACCTGAATAGTGACCATCTGTTTGGATGACATTTTTTTTTTTTTAAAACATTTTATTGGGTTTTCACAGATTACAAATCACAATACAGTGGTAGACCACTACAGCAGGGAGTAGTCTACAGTCAACATATAGATTCATATGAAGAATAAACTAAACAGAATCAAGTAAAGGATAAAGTCAGCCAGAATTTCAGAGGCCTACAATATTAATGTGTTAATGAGTACATTCCATGTTACAAAGTAAAAGAAAAACAACAAGAACATATCCTCTGTTTTACATGGAATTATCTGAACAAATACAGTGAGCGGATCCTGAGTGGGGTTAAGTGTGATATAGGGTATTCGTAATGTGTATGATCTTGACCGACGGTAGTAGAGTTACCCAGAACCCTGGGCACCCCAATAGGGTGCTAACTGTGCCCAGAGTGGGTATATCAATTTGCCTATAAGTAGGGCATGTCGGTAATGTGCCTCATGTAAGGCGGTAGTCTTCACAATGTTAAAAAAGGTGATGGGGAAAAAGGGAGTAGTCAATTGGCAGGGCTTTATATAAGACATGAAAGAGGGGATGGGTGAACAGGAAGACGGAGGGATAGGATAATATGTGTATTTAATGGTTCGCGTGGGGATGAGCTAACCGGCCAGTGTCGGCTCCAGTGGTATTGGATTGGAGGATGGTCTGCGTGTGTGTCATGTGCGTTTGTTTAAAATGGGTCCAACATGTCCATGTATCTTTATATTTGGATGGAGAATCGGAGGTTTGATGTATGAGATTTTCTATGTCAGCTATCCTGTCCACTCTCTGGATCCACTCTGGGATCGAGGGAGGGGACGTGCTTCTCCAGTGCACGGGGATGCATAGGTTTGCTGCGTTAATGAGATGGAGAGTAAGTGACTTCTTGTATATACGTTGGGGAATCGAGGTGTGGTGGAGTAGGTATTGTGCCGGAGTATAGTCTGGTGTGTAAGTGGTGATCTGAGTAATTAAACTGTGAACAGCAGCCCAGTATGATTGAATGAGAGGGCATTCCCACCAGATGTGGATAAGGGAACCTTTGGCGGCGTTACATCTCCAGCAATTAGGGGATACAGTGGGTAAAAATTTGTTGATTTTGTCGGGAGTCTTGTACCATCTTGAGTAGATTTTGAACCTGCACTCCTGTGTTGCTACGTTGCCGGAACCTTTGTGTATGTGGGAGAGCACATTTTTCCAGTCGTCAGCGGTTAGGGTTGTATGCAGGTCATTTTCCCATTGTTTTACCAGTGTGCCTGTTTCAGTGTGTTGATGGGAGGAGAAAAGTGCGTGAATGGTCGAAATGAGGTGTCTTTGAGGTTCAGTGTTGGAGCATAACAGTTCGAGGGGTGTGAGTTCCCTGTGAATGTTATCTTTGTGTCGGAGATTCTGTAAATAATGGCGGATCTGCAGATACTTGTAGAAGGGGATGTGATATTCTGGAAATTTGTTTGTCAGAGCTGGGTGCGATAGTATAGTTCCTTGATGGAAAAGTTGCCGGGCTAGGAGCCTTGGTCTGTAAGGATCTCTGGCTGGAAGGAGTAAAGAGACACTCGGCGCAAATTCCGGGTTGTCTTCAATAGGTGTCAGTGGTCCCGATATGGGTTGGATCTTAAGGATTTTGTACGATTTTGTAAAGTTTAATAGGGTGGAATTGATTAGGGGATTCAGAGTGGTTGTTTTCGGGATTATTTTTGGGTTGATCCAGGGGAGGAGTTTTAACGGGATCTCGGTAAAGGCATTTTCTATATTTACCCACTCTTTTTCTTTGCCGTGTACGTGCCAGTCTACAATTCTGACTAAATGGCAGACCTGGTAATAAGTTTGTATGTCTGGGACCTGCTATCCTCCTTGTAGTTTGTGAGTTGTCAGTCTGTGCCAGTTCAATCGAGGCTGTTTGGATAGCCAGATGAATTTTCTACAAATTCTTTTGTACTCAGCAAAGAAGGAGTGTGGGAGCAGTATAGGGATGGTTTGAAGAAGATAAAGTAGCCTAGGGAGAACGTTCATTTTCAAAATAGCTATTCTTCCAAACCATGAAAATGGTCCAGTCTGCCATTTTTGAAGATCATTTTCGATGGTCTGTAGGATTGGTAGAAAGTTTAGTTTGAACAGTTATGAGAGTTTGGTGGGGATGTTAATGCCAAGGTACTTTATGGCTTGTGTTTCCCATCCAAAAGGAAAATTATGTTTGCATTGCGCGACTGTTTCTTGGGAAAGTGATACATTAAGTGCCTTGGATTTGGAGAAGTTGATTTGTAAATTCGATAAGAATTTAAAAAGAGCAAAGTCTTGTAGCAGGTTCGGGATGGTAGTGGTCGGTTCTGTGAGGAATAGTAGGACATCATCCGCGTAAGCGACTACTTTGTATTGTGTTTGGTTAATTTGAATGCCTTTGATGTCTGAGTTTTCCCTAAGTCTGCGTAACATGGGTTCCATTGTTAGTATGAAGATCAAGGGGGATAAGGGGCATCCCTGTCTGGTACCGTTGGACACGGAGAAGGCGCTCGACAGTCCACCGTTCACTCGGACTTTGGCTGTGGGGGAAGAGTAGAGAAGTAAAATCATGTTGACAAGTCTCGGCGGGAGGCCTATGGTTTGTAGGGTGGTTTCCATGAAGTCCCATGCCAACCTGTCAAACGCCTTCTCCGCGTCCAAGGATAGGAAGAAGCCTTTAGTATTAGTGGAGGTCAACCAATGGTGTATGTTTAGGGCTTTGGTAGTATTGTCTTTAGCTTCCCTACCGGGGACAAAACCAACTTGGTCTGTGGAAATTAAAGATGGGATCATGGGTAGGAGGCGATTGGCTATTGCTTTGGCGTACAGTTTAACATCTACATTCAGTAGAGAGATAGGGCGGTAATTAGAGACCAATTTGTCATCCTTCCCCTGTTTGGGGATAAGGGTGATATGGGCTTCCAATATATCTTTGGAGGCCGTGGTGGCAGGGCATAGATTATTAAAAGCTTGGACAAGGTGAGGTAATAGTAGATCGGGAAAGGCTTTGTAGTAACCGACCGTCAGCCCATCCGGTCCGGGGCTTTTGCCCGGTTTCATCTGTTTTAGAGCTAAGGTGATCTCTTCTGTCGTTAAGGGGACGTCTAATGACATTGAGTCTTCGGTCCGGATGGGTGAAGGTGCGTATTGGGAAAGGAAGTTGTGTATTGCCTCTTTCCTGTCGGTCAGGGTGGGAGATGATTGGGGAGTACGTATATTGTATAGGTCTGTGTAATATTTCACAAATTGCTCCGCTATGTCTTCAGATTTTACCAGAGTTTTACCCGAGGGGTCTACAATGGAGTGTATAGTGTGGGCCGCCTTTTTTGCCTGTATTGCTCTAGCCAACATCTTCCCGGATTTGTTGCCAAATTCGTAAAAGCATTTTTGTGAGAGCATATATTTCCGTTTGACGTTTTTGTGTAATTCTTCTAAGAGTTCGGTACGTAGTTGAGTCAGTTCAGTCAGTGCTTCTAAGGCTAGAGATGCCTTGTGTTTCCGTTCTAGAACAGAAATGTGTGTAGTTAGTTCCTCAATTCTTGCTTTATGAAGTCTGTTTCTACGTGAGGCCTGTGATAAGAATGTGCCTCTTATAACACATTTGTGTGCGGCCCACACTGTGTCTGGAGCAGAGTCACCCTGACAGTTGTCCAAGAAATAGTTACGTAGGTGTTCGAAAACCTTTTGTGAGATTTCGGTGTCTGTGAGTAGGGAGTTGTCCAAACGCCATATGTGGACGCAGGTAGTTTTGTTAGGAATGTGTAGGGTCATGGAAACCGGGTTATGATCTGCAAGTATCATCGGGTCAATTGAGGATTTGTGAAGTATTGAAAGTTCGTTTTGGGAGATGAAGAAGTAATCTATTCTAGAATATTTGGAGTGTGGCGGGGAGAAAAAGGTGAAGTCTTTACATGTGGGATGGAGTGTGCGCCAGGCATCGTGTAGTAGCAATTCCCTGAATTGAGTTTTTATGGCGCGTAAAGCCCTATAAGTAGAGGAAGATGTACCGTTGGATGTATCCAAGGCGGGATCGAGCGGGACATTAAAGTCGCCGCCTATTATAAGGCAACCAGTGCTAAAAGTCGTGAGGAGCTGTAGTGCATTGCGGAAGAACGGTACTTGTCTTGAGTTTGGAGCGTACAGGTTGGCAATGGTGAAAGTCTTGTTATGTATAGAACCCTTGAGGAAGAGGAATCTCCCCACAGGGTCTCGGTGCACATCAGTAACTAGAAAAGGGCACTTTTTTGAAATAAGGATGCAGACTCCTTTAGATTTGGCTTCATTATTGGTCGCGTGGTAAACCGTGGGAAAGTGTTTGTTCTGTAGCTTGGGGATGGCATCAGATCTAAAGTGTGTTTCTTGTATGAGCGCGATGTGAGTGTTGGATTTTTGTAAGTGGGTGAGAAGAAGAGACCGTTTTTCAGGTGTATTTAGGCCCCGGATATTCATAGAGCGCAATGTGAGTGGAGAGTAAGGAGGGGTCAGCACTGTGGTGGGGTCACTGGGGTCCATGTCCTCCGTCTGGGTAAAAAGGGGGGGGTGTATTCGTAGGGACAGAGGGTTGGGGGGGCGCGGTATTCAAAGTAGCAGCAGAAGCTTGAGTCGTGTTGAACGCAACACAGGGGAAAGACCGATGGGGCGGCAGAAGTGTCAACACAATCTGCCGTCTCTGTTACTCGACTATATTCGGTCTGGTACAGAGCACTGAGGATTCCCAGTCCGATGAGTCCGGATTGTTGAACCTCACTGCGACTGTGTGGGGGTTGGCAAAGGCCTGGCACAAGTGAAATATCGAGGTAGTTAGGTAAGGAGACGGTTGTAGCCTGCCATCCTATGACCTTAGACAATTGAGCTTAGTGGTGTGTGATATAGATTAGTAGCTCGGTATAGAGATTGCTGATCCTGTAGATTGGTACGGTACGATCAAGGCAGGGGTTTGTAAGAGATAGGCGTCTGCATGTATGTATCGTAACCTGACAAGTAATTATAAGGACCATGATCGCTAAAATGGGATTTACATTGATGTAATCATAGGGGACTGCAATCCTGTGTTCAAGTTCGGCATCCTATATAGATAGTCATGTATTACAGGGCCGTTCTCTAAGATCCCAAGGGAATGCGGGTATCGGGTCAGAGGGTGTAGCTATAAAGGAGAACTTGCCAGGGTGCATATTGAGGTAGGGGTCTATCAGATTCGGCTCATTGTATTCGTTGTCACATATCTATTAGTGATATAGGCTGTATATTAAAACTACCTAAACCTTGTAGTAAATATTGAGGTATTAACTTACTCAAAAACAAAATACAAATCAACGGATTTCTAAAACAGCAACATTGCAGGTGAATGTAAGACACAAAGAGAGTGGCGTACCGGAGGAGTATGGATCGGCGTTATATTGTTTTGCAGAGTGTTCGGTGGAGTCACAGAGGGGGGGCAATGGGGTGTAAAGTAAAGTACCTGCGTGGTGCGGGAAATCAAGACCCACATACGTCCCCGAGGTGCATGCAGACTCGGATTTCGGGCGAAGCCGGCTGCGTAAGTAGACGTGGTATAAGGAAGGGGTCCACTACCCACCTGGATTGATTGTTGGTGGTATAGATCCAAGCGCGATGTGGCATGACTGTGTACCTGAGATGAGGGAAGCGTTCTGGGTCCTGCGCAGGAGGGCGTGTAGTATGCATGCGCATAACTCCACTATCGAGCCGCAGGAGGACGTCGAGCTGTGAGGATGTAGGTCGCGGCTCGTCAATTCGAGATAGCAGGAGTCCGGAGTTGAGAGGTGGTCGCAGATTCGTCCCGTGACAAGCCAGGTTAAGGCGCCGATGTCGTCCGGTGAGTAGTAGTTCCTGTTCCGTGAAGAGGACGAGCTGACATCTGTCTTCTGTGTCCGTCGCGTCGGAAGCTGGTGTGTTGCTAGGGAGGTCACTCATGGTTTCCGGGTGGCCAGCGCTATGCAATCTGGTAGTTTTAGTATGTATGGTTCGTTTCAGGCCTCTGTGGTTAGAATGGGGAGGCTATGTGGCATCATCTTAGGAGCACGGAGGTTGGGATTCCACGTGTAGATACCTGACATGGATCCCTTGTGAAGGCAATGCGTCTGGTACGCGGTGGTAGTAAAAAAAAAAAAAAAATAAAAGAAAGTGTAAACCGGAGAGTCTAAATATAACTGCAATAAAAATGGCGTTAAGAAGAGCTGTGTCTGGGTCAGTAACTGCCGTTATACACCAATCATAGGGGCAGGTACTGGGGCCCAGATGTCCACAACCGACTGAGATGGGTATCAACGTCCCCTCCTGGCTCTCCTGTAGGTGGGAGAGTGGGGGCTTTGGTTGCGCGGTTAGTACGGTGTGTACCATGAGGCGGGGTGGTAGAGGGGGATCTTCTTCTCCGTTGGTCTGTGTTGGAGGCCTCCATAGGTTCTTCAGGCGGGTGATTTCTGCGGAGTGCGGAGCGTCGAAAATCTGCATACCAGTTGGGCACCTCCACTCTCGGTATGTGTAGAGTATCACAGAAGAAGGGGAGATCTTCAGGCACTTTAAGGTATGCTGTTCGGCCATGTGAGGTGGCAGCCAGGCAGAAAGGGAACTTCCATTTGTATATGATGCTGTTTGCGCGTAGAGTGTCCAGCAGGGGCTTCAAATCACGGCGATGTTGAAGGGTTATGCTTGATAGGTCTTGATAAATTTGAACAGTTTTCCCTTCATGTATAATCTGTGGAACGCCTCTGGCCTGCTTAAGTATCTCTTCCTTTAGTTTAAAGTCCGTCAGACAGCAGATGATGTCCCGTGGGGATCGGTGTCTTTCCCCTTTGGCCTCAGTGCTCTATGGATCCTCTCTAGTTCAATAGGTGTCTGCAGTGGTCTGCGTAAAAGGCCGTTGAACAGGCTGATGGTAGAGTGGGTGATCTGTTCGCCTTCAATCGATTCTGGCACTCCTCTGACCCGCAAGTTGTGGCGTCTGCCGCGGTTGTCAAGATCCTCAAGGCGCCTCTGCATTTCTCTCATTTGCAGTGTATGGGTATCAACATGCCTTGTTGTCTTGCGTAGTTGCAGGTCTTGGCGGTCCGCCATTTGTTCCGCCGCCTGTACTCTATCTGAAAGGGCGCGTATGTCGATGCGCAGTTCCGAAATTGCTGCCGAGAGAGTATCTTTAATGTCTGCGGCAATCATCCGTAGGTCTTGTATATTCAGTTGAGGTAAGGATCGTTCTTCCGTTGTGGTATCTGTCGTCTGGCTAGACGGTAGGCTGCGGGGTATGTGATCCGTTTGTGAGGAGATTGTGGCCTCTGAGGTACTGTGGCGGAGAGCCGCCATATTGCCCCGTCCAGACCGGAACATTTCAGGGATAGTATTGGGGCCTGAGGAGCCCGATTGTTCTCTGGGAGAGCGTGATCGGGATGTGGAAGCGTTCCGGGAGGCTGTCCACATGTTTTGGCCGAGCAAGGGTTGCTTGGATCACCGTGAGGCAGATGGTAAGTCGTCGGATAGCAGGAGCTACTGGATTAGGCAGCCATCTTCATGCCAGGTCAGGCCACGCCCCCGGATGACATTTTTTAGCCCCTCTCCTTCAATTTTTAATCTCCCCAGTGGGGACACAGACAGCAATAAAACCTGGCAAAGCTTCCACCAATTACTTCTTTCCATATCTACAGTTAAAAAAAGAGTTAGGGCAATAGATACACTTTCATTTTTTAAGACTAACTAGCAATAGTGTCAACTAGTGTTAAGACTAACTAAATGATGGATGAAAAATGCAGAGAATAGCATTTTTGTGCCGGCTTATAGTAGCATTTAGGAGTGTTATCCTTTTATTAGCATTTTTACAGTACATGAAGAAAAAAAAAAGCTGATAGGAACGTTTTAGTAGCATTTAGGCTCCATGCACACCAGCGTTTTTTTTAACCTCCCTGGCGGTATGATTATTTCAGATTTTAGGTGCTGAAAGCGGTACCATTATTTTTGCATGGAAATGTGGCGTTTTATATTGTAGGCCTGTAATTCTTAGGAATAACTCACTGAAATCTGTCCAAACAAGAGTCTAGTAGACATCCTGGGTATGATAAAGTTTGAAACACAAAATCATAAATTATAATATAATAAATAACTATAAATAATAACAAATAATAATATAATAGTAATAATACTTTTTATTCAATAAATTTTAGTAAATAATATAAATCAAAAACACTGACATTTTTTTTGGCCAAACAAGAGTGCAATATTAGTAGTCATATTGCTTTTAGTAAACGTCTCGGGTATGGTAAATTTTAAAACAGGGTACAGCGCAAAGTCCGACGTCACAGTCAGGACAGTAGAACCGGGTTTCTTTTCTGACTTTCCTTCCTGTGTCGTCACGTTTAGAGCAGCAAACCACACACATCCTTGTGGGTGCTGCCTTCTTTTCTGTTGGTGGAATGTGGTCCACAAAGTGTCGACCTGTCAGACGTTCCGGGTTCACAACGCTAGCAGCACGACGTCCAGATCGATTTACAGTGGTTGGTGTTTGGTGCTTCAGAAATATGAGTTCTGCAACTTTCCAAACGAAGTCTGCATGAATCACAGGCCTGTCACTCTTTTTTTTTAGAAGAATGAAAGCGTTCCACAGGCACTGTTCAAGAAGATGCCTGAAGATTTTTTTATAATATTTTTTTTGTTGCTTTCTCATAGCAGGGTAAAAAGTCATGGCCTGGTCAGCTCTGTCAACACCTCCCATTGTGTTGTTGTAGTCCATTACGAGTTGAGGTTTCATAACATCTTTTCCAACTTTTGTATGTACCATGACAGTAGAGGTGTTGTGAATGGTACTCATTAGGCACACATCTTTTTTATCTCGCCATCTTAGTGCCATCATTTTGCCTTTTTGCCAGGCAACTATTTCTCCTGCAGTGAGCTTTTTTTTGGCAAAGTTTGACTGCATGTCACGCCGGTTAGCTCTAACAGTCCCGTAAGCATCTGTCTTGTGTTGTAGAAGGAACTCATAGAGTTCTGGAGAAGTATAAAAATTATCTGTGGTTACACAGTACCCCTGATTCAACAATGGCTCAATCAAAGTGAGAACAGAAGCGGTTGCCATTCCATATTGACTGAATCTGTCGTGGAATTTCGTCCCTTTCCCGGTGTAAAGGACCGAATTCCATATATAACCAGTGCTGGCTTCACAGAGTATAAATGATTTTATGCCGAATCGCGCTCTCTTAGACGCGATGTACTGTATCCAGCTAAGTCTTCCTTTGTAGGCCATAAGACTTTCGTCGATACTGATGTCTCTGTCTGGTATATAGGTCTGCTGGAAATTTTTCTGAATAATTTGATATAAGTCCCAAATTTTTTTCAGTTTTGGAGCTGGATGAGAAGTCTCATCAAATTCGTCATTATTTTGAAAATGCAGATATTTCATTATGAGTGAAAATTTGTATTCCGACATTATGGTGCCAAAAAAAGGAGTGGCTAATATTTTGTTGGTTGTCCAGTACCACTTTTGCAGGGGTTTCCCCACCACTCCCTGGAGAATAATTAGGCCCAGAAACTTCCAGATGTCCTCCTTGGTCACTGGTTCCCATTTTCTGCTCCTTGAAAACCTCTGCGGTATAGCAGCTTGTTGTTCCTGGTACCGATTGGTCTCTGTAACAATTATTTCTATGACCTCATCAGTCAAAAAGAGTTGGAGGTATCCCAAGGGGCTGTCATCTTCAACCTCCACTTTTATACCAGGCGCTCCGGTAAACGGGAATCTTGGGGGTGCTGTGTGCTCCGTACCGCAATCAATCGAGCACCAAGTCCGCACATCTCTGGGCAAAGTCGCAGGATCATCGCTGAAATCGCTTTCCGTGCCTGATGACGAACTTCCCCATGATTCGCTATCACTCACATCTGCAAGCGATTCTGTCTCGCTGTCGCTGTTTTCCAGCAGGTCATATGTCGCTTTTGATGTTGAAGCGCGCTTTTTGGATGCCATGGTCGCTCTGCAGTTTCCAGACACAAAGTACAGTAAAACTGCAGGCAGGTGCACTGGACAAAGCACTGGGGGGCAATCTGAGGTCAATTTTTTAATATTTATTATATTTTGTAATGTAATCCAATAGGATTACAATGTGTCAGTGTGTTTGTGCTTTATACATTTTGAATTTGCCGCCGGTTCCACCCCCTGCGTCGCTACGCTCGCAGGGAACGGAAGCCAGGGCACACAGTGGATCGGGCGGAAGATCCGGCCGCCGAACACAGCGGGAGAACATCGCGGGATCCCGGAGACAAGGTGAGTCGCGTCTTCCAGGATCCAGCGATGCGATCCCGAGTCTGGCTCGGGGTTACCGCTTTTGGTACTAAAATCTCACCCCGAGCCAGACTCGGGAATACCGCCAGGGGGGTTAAGTTCCTAGAAGCTGTTAATAGCATTTTTTTCTGCTCTTAGAAGCTAAATAGTGTTCTCCTATGTGTGCATGCACACTACTTTAGGCAATTAGCATTTTTTGAGCTTCAGCTTCTAGGAGCAGAAAAAAATATTGTTTTTGTAGAGTTTCTTGGAGTATTTTTTCCCAGCAAAATATGCTTGAATGCTCCTAACTGAATCTAAACGCTACTAAAATGCTACTAACAGCTTTTTTTTTTTTTTTAGCTTTTTCTTCTTCACGTACTGCAAAAACGCCATTAAAATGCTTATGCTCCTAAAAGCTTCTAAATGCTTCCAAAATGCTACTAGAAGCTGGCACAAAAATGCTATTAGCATTTTTCATCCTGCATTTTTTTCGCATTTTTTTTAGCTTATAGTGTGCATGGAGCCTTGGGCTCCTTGCACACTGGGGTGGGAGAAGTGTCGGCGGTAAAGCGCCGATATTTTTAGCAGAGCTTTACTGTCGTTTTAGCAGCGGTATTCGGTGCTAGCGGGGGTTTTTTACTGCATAGGCGCTTTGCCAGTGGTATATCCACGGTGCCCCATTGATTTCAATGTGCAGGAGCGGTAAGGGAGCGGTGTATACACCGCTCCAAGATGCTGCTAGCAGGACTTTTTTTCCGTCCTGCCAGTGCACCGATCCAGTGTGAAAGCCCTCGAGACACAGTAGCGGCACTTTCAGGTCGGTTTGCAGGCGCTATTTTTAGCGCAATAGCGCCTGCAAACCGCCCCAGTGTGAAAGGCGCCTTAGGGAGCATTTAGGAGCATTCAGAGATTTTTCTGCTGGAGAAATGCTAAAAAAAAAAAAAAAAAAAAAAAAAAAAACTGCTTCTAGACACTGAAGCCAAAAAAGGCTAATAGTCTAAAGTAGTGTACATGGACACATAGGATAACACTATTTAGCTTCTAGGAGCAGAAAAAAAATTGCTAATAGCTTCTAGGAGCTTAAAAAACTCTACTATACATGGAGCCTTGGCTCCAAGCACACTGGCCTAAAAATCGCTACTACTACAGGAGTTTTGTGTTTTGCCTGTAGAAGCAGCTCAATCTCATCCTATGTGTCCATGCACATTAGGACATTTAGAGGCATATTTTAAAGCAGAACTCTGGGCAAATTTTTTTTTCAATGTCCTTGTTGCTGATCTCCTACCTTCACCAAGTTTGCCATCCATGTTCTTTTGGGCTCTGTAGTTCCTCTGTAATTTGCTGTTGAACTTGCTGAAAAAATGTTATTGCCTGCTGACATCCTGTTTTAAGACTGCTGCCTTCTATCCCCCTCCTGAGCTCAGCCAGCGGTCTGACACGCCCCCTTGTAGTCCTCCGAAAGCCGAGCAGGGAGGAAGCAGAGATGTAGTGGGCGGAAGGGGTCTCACAGCCTCACAGCCCCTGGTCTGTGCCGGCCATGGAGGAGATGTCCTCCTTCTCTCTACTCCCTCCACCTCCTCCTCCCTGCCAGCAATCCGCCTCTCCACTCTGGCCCCCCAGCTGCAAAGCCTCCCCACCACCGCCCGCCTGCTATCTCTGTGCAGAACGGAGATTATTAGCAATGTCCTGCTGTGTCAGGTATAGTATATCAGAACACTGATCGCTGATGTCACGCCTCCCTCTGGTATAGGAACAGTGCGCTGTCAATCACAATATCGGGAGGCGGGACATCAGCGCCCTGACATTCGGCACTGGTGGTGGTCCCTGACATTCGGCAATGGTGGTGGTCTCTGACATTTGGCTTTGGTGGTCCCTGACATTCGGCACTGGTGGTGGTCTCTGACATTTGGCTTTGGTGGTCCCTGACATTCGGCACTGCTGGTGGTCCCTGACATATGGCTCTGGTGGTCCCTGACATTCAGCACAGAGGCGTATCTAGGGTATGGCAGCATGGCAAGTGCCATGGGCGCCATACGGGGGGGGGGGCGGCAAAAAAGCCGCCCCCCTGCACAAAAAATTAAGTCCCACCCGTCCTCTAGCAGCCGCCTCCTGCTCTAATTTTGTGCCCGGCGGCACGATCGGCCTGCTGTAGCACGGCGCTCAGCGCTGGCACAGCAAGTCAGGACTGAAGCCAGTGACAGGTCACAGGCGCCCCCCATGACGGCCGATGAGTTGGTCTGGCCGGCCCAGAGCGAGCGCCCGGGACATCTACGTTGAGAATGACTGAGATACAGTAACTGGGGGAGGCGGAGCCTAATGCTCCGCCTACCCTCCTCTGCGCAGCTGCTTCAGCTTCTCTCTTCTGGTGGGTGAGGGTCTCTCGGGCCGGGTCTGTGTGACGTGCTGACACCATGGAGGCTGGAGACCAGGAGAAGAGAGAGACGTCGGAGAGAAGAAAAACAATTGGAACCCCCCCCAGGCAGCAGCAGCAGGTACTAGTACTGTACAGCTGAGCACTTGTCACCACAATATTGATCATCATTCATGTGCATGTGTACAGTGTACCAGTAACCAGCAGCACCAACTGCAAAGCAAGCAATCTAGTGCTCAAACTATTTGGATTAAATAAATATGCTTAGCTATAGATATCATAAAGTGTAAAAAAGTGATTTGTGTTAGCAGTACCTGCTGTTGCACAAATCACTTTATTACACTTTATTTATGATAGCTATGGCTAAGCATATTTATTTAATCCATACTGAGCACTATATTTGATTGGCTACTTGCTTCTGCTTGGGCCTGGCACACACGTACAACCGCACATGATGATGACTTAGACCCCTTTCACACTGAGCCGCCCCGGGTGTCAGCGGGAAAGCAGCGCTATTGTAGCGCCGCTTTACCGTTGTTTTAGCAGCGCTATTCGGCAACAAGCGGGGCGGTTTTAACCCCCCGCTAGCGGCCGAAAAGGGGGTAAATCCACCCGCAAAATGCCGATGCAGCAGCGCTTTGCCGGTGGTATGGCGGCGCTGCCCCATTGTTTTCAATGGGCAGGAGCAGTGGAGGAGCGGTGATGTTACTGTATTTTTGGGTGCTGGTTAGGCCGCATTTATGGGTGCTGATGTTACTGTATTTTTGGGTGGTGGTAAGGCCGCATTTATGGGTGCTGATGTTACTATATTTTGGGTGCTGGTTAGGCCGTATTTATGGGTGCTGATGTTACTATATTTTTGGGTGCTGGTAAGGCCGCATTTATGGGTGCTGATGTTCCTGTATTTTTGGGTGCTGGTTAGGCCGCATTTATGGGTGCTGATGTTACTGTATTTATGGGTGCTGGTGAAGCCGCATTTATGGGTGCATTTTTGGGTGCTGGTGAGGCCGCATTTATGGGTGCTGATGTTACTGCATTTATGGGTGCTACTGTTACTGTATTTATGGGTGCTAATGTTACTGTATTTATGGGTGCTGATGTTACTGCATTTATGCTTGCTGATGTTACTGTATTTATGGGTGCTGATGTTACTGCATTTATGCTTGCTGATGTTACTGCATTTATGGGTGCTGATGTTACTGTATTTATGGGTGCTGATGTTACTGCATTTATGGGTGCTGATGTTACTGCATTTTTGGGTGCTGGTGAAGCCGCATTTATGGGTGCATTTTTGGGTGCTGGTGAGGCCGCATTTATGGGTGCTGATGTTACTGCATTTATGGGTGCTGATGTTACTGCATTTATGGGTGCTGATGTTACTGCATTTATGGGTGCTACTGTTACTGTATTTATGGGTGCTAACGTTACTGTATTTATGGGTGCTGATGTTACTGCATTTATGGGTGCTAATGTTACTGTATTTATGGGTGCTGATGTTACTGCATTTATGCTTGCTGATGTTACTGTATTTATGGGTGCTGATGTTACTGCATTTATGGGTGCTGATGTTACTGCATTTATGGGTGCTGGTGAAGCCGCATTTATGGGTGCATTTTTGGGTGCTGGTGAGGCAGCATTTATGGGTGCTGATGTTACTGCATTTATGGGTGCTGATGTTACTGCATTTATGGGTGCTACTGTTACTGCACTTATGGGTGCTAATGTTACTGTATTTATGGGTGCTGATGTTACTGCATTTATGGGTGCTGGTGAAGCCGCATTTATGGGTGCATTTTTGGGTGCTGGTGAGGCCGCATTTATGGGTGCTGATGTTACTGCATTTATGGGTGCTGATGTTACTGCATTTATGGGTGCTACTGTTACTGCACTTATGGGTGCTAATGTTACTGTATTTATGGGTGCTGATGTTACTGCATTTATGGGTGCTAATGTTACTGTATTTATGGGTGCTGATGTTACTGCATTTATGCTTGCTGATGTTACTGTATTTATGGGTGCTGATGTTACTGCATTTATGGGTGCTGATGTTACTGCATTTATGGGTGCTGGTGAAGCCGCATTTATGGGTGCATTTTTGGGTGCTGGTGAGGCAGCATTTATGGGTGCTGATGTTACTGCATTTATGGGTGCTGATGTTACTGCATTTATGGGTGCTACTGTTACTGTACTTATGGGTGCTAAATGTTACTGTATTTATGGGTGCTGATTTTACTGCATTTATGGGTGCTAATGTTACTGTATTTATGGGTGCTGATGTTACTGCATTTATGGGTGCTAATGTTACTGTATTTATGGGTGCTGATGTTACTGCATTTATGCTTGCTGATGTTACTGCATTTATGGGTGCTGATGTTACTGTATTTATGGGTGCTAATGTTACTGCATTTATGGGTGCTGATGTTACTGCATTTATGGGTGCTGATGTTACTGTATTAATTGGTGCTGATGTTACTGCATTTATGGGTGCTGATTTTACTGTATTAATAGGTGCTAATGTTACTGCATTTATGGGTGCTGATGTTACTATATTTATGGGTGCTGATGTTACTGTATTTATGGGTGCTGATGTAAGTGCATTTTTGGGTGGTGGTGTGGCCACATTTATGGGCGGAGTCAGGGGTAGAGGGGGGGGGGTGAGACAAAATGAGGTTTCACCTGGGGTGTCAAATATCCTCTGTCCTTGTCGCACTGCGTCCCTCTCTGTCTGTCTCCAGTGTCCCACGATTGTGTGTTAGTGTGTGTCATTGTTTTTGTATGAGTTTCTGTGTGCACCAATGTATTTTAATGAGTGTGAGTGTTCCAGTGGGTTGGCATCATCAGTGATTTTTGTATCAGTGTGTGCCCGCGGGCCATTGTGTGTGTGCCAGTCAGCATGTGTATTTGAGTGTATGGGTCATTGTCAGTGAAAGTGTATGTCTTTGAGCATATTAATTATATGTGTGTGTGTGTGTGTGTGTATATATATATATATATATATATATATATATATATATATATATATATATATATATATATATATATATATATATATATATATATATATATATATGTAATTTGTGTATGTATATGTGTGTTCTTCTTTAAAATGACTAAAGAAAAAATTGGAGAGCCCAGCGACAAAATTGCAGAGCACCAGGCCTGACAGCCCACTTCTATCAATCTTCAGGTGTATGGCAAGACCATGAAACCTTTCTTGATGAAGAAGAAGGAAAGTGGAGCTGAAGGACGGAAGAGACGAAAGTTGGAGGCGGAGGAAGCCAAGAAGTCAAGCAAGTTCTTCATGACCTTCTTTGAAAAGCCTGGAACAAGTTGTTTGACACCTTCCATGGAGTCCCCTGCACCTGCTACAAGTTTATTAGAATCTGAAGGTAGAACAAGTACAAATGCATCACAAGCCAAGGAGGAAGTCAAGTCAGATAAATCTGAGTATGAAGAGATTAGAAGTGAGGAGGACAGAGAGAACTTGAACATGACAGGAGGGGAAGACAATGGTGGCGGCGATGCTGTGTTTATCGATGAGATTGAACCCGACGATGCTGAACCTGGTGAATTGGATGGTGTTGAAGAGCCTCAAACTGTCTTACCAGAAGTTATTGAACAGCATGACATTGGACTTCTGAAGTTCGACAAGAAATCTGGAAAAGCAATTCTGCCTGACGCATTGAGAACGAAAATAATAAAGCTGGGTTCAAAGTATTTCCAGAACAGTGAGGGGCCTTTCCTACCAACAAATAACCGCTCAATGAACAAAACTTGGTTCAAGAGGAAATTGGGAAATGGTCGTGGTGAGGAAGTGTCTCGCTCTTGGCTATTCCCCTTTTAAAAAGTCTGCATTTTGTATCTGTTGTCTTCTCTATTCCCGGTCAGACCATCAATCTTCATTGGAGCAGGAAAGTGGATTCCTCCAATGGAAAGCACCTGAAAGAATTAGTGTTCATGAAAATGCTAAGAACCATCGGGAGTGCTTTACACAGTGGAAAGAAATGGAAAGAAATTTAGCTGAAAACAGAGGAGTTATTGACGTGGAACTTCAGTCACAGATTGAGAAGGAAAAGCAGAAGTGGCGTGATATCTTGAGGAGAATCCTTCATTGCATAAAATTCCTTGCGACTCAGAACCTGGCTTTGCGAGGACATAGGGAGTCACTTCAGCTGGATGATGACTCCAATGTGGGAAATTTCCTTGGCCTACTGAAACTGCTGGCCATCTTTGACCCTGTCATGAAAGAACACCTCGGTCATGTGGAAAGTCATCCTGGATCCACGTCTTATCTTTCACCAGGTGTTCAGAATGAATTCATTCACATGATGGCATCTACTGTTCGCCAGAATTTACTGAGAAGCATTCGTAAGGCCAAGTACTATGGTCTCATGTTTGACTCAACTCCTGATCAGGCACACCGTGAGCAGATGTCAGAAGTAGTGAGGTACATGGAAGTGGATTTTGAGAGGAAAACGGTCCGTGTTAGAGAGTCCTTCCTTGGATTTATAAAGATAAGCCAGAAGGATGCTGAGAGCTTGGTTGAAGACATCTTGAAACAGCTAGAGAAGGACGGAATGGAGCTACAAGATTGTCGGTCACAGTGCTATGACAACGCTGCCGTGATGGCTGGACACAAAAGTGGTGTTCATCAAAGAATAAGTGAAAAAAAACAACCTGGCAGTGTTTGTGAATTGCAACAATCACTCTCTCAACTTGGTGGGTGTACATGCAGCCAAGCAGGATACAGTGATGGTCACGTTTTTTGGCACCATCGAAGCTCTCTATGTGTTCTTCTCTCGTTCAACACAGCGCTGGGAAAAACTCAAAAACGCTGTGCCTATGGTTCTTAAGTCAGAGTCCGAAACAAGGTGGAGTGCAAGGACAGAAGCAGTGAAGCCCATCAACAACTACTTTGAGCAGATAGTTCAAGTTCTCCAGGACATGACAGACAATGAAAACGAGACCAGTGAGACAAGAAGTGATGCAAGACAGCTGTATAACCGCATGTTGAGTTACGATTTTCTGACTTTGCTAGGATTTTGGAACAAAGTGCTCATTCGCATTGACCGTATTCAAAAGAGGCTGCAGGATCCTAGCATGAACTTCCACGATGCTGCCCTGGATTTGAAAGCCCTCCGAGATCATTTTGATGATGACAGAGAAGTGTTAGTCAGTGAGTCACTCAAAGAAGGATTCAGTCTCTGTCAAGACTGGAATATTGAATTTGAAAGACGTCAGAGACGAAGGAAACGAATGCCTGGTGAGAACTCAAGAGATGCTGGGTTATCAGCCAAGGAGGAGATGGAAAGAGTCATGAAGGGAACACTCGACCGTCTTCACAGAGAAATGGATGAAAGGTTCACCCGTTTGCATGACACTGACGCCAAGTTTGGGTTCCTTCTCGATGTCGAGGGACTGTGTTACGGCGCCTACAATAATGACCTAAAAAAGAAGTGTGAACATTTGGGCGAATTCTACAGCTCTGATGTTGATGCACAGCAGCTATATGAAGAAATTTTGGATTGCAGAATGTTGCTATTAAGTCGGGCCAACATGAAAATATCAAGACCTAAAGAGCTTCTTGAATTTAATGTTCAATATGGAGATGAGAGTGTCTTCCCCAATCTTCGCATTGCTATTCAGATAATGCTAACTATTGCAGTTTCCATCGCCAGCTGTGAGAGATCATTTAGCAAGTTAAAACTAATACTTTCGTATTTGAGAGCCTCCATGGGTCAAGACAGACTCTGTGATCTTGCTCTGCTGAGTGTAGAAAGAGAAGAAACAGAAAAAACTGACTTTGAGCACATCATAGACCAGTTTGCATCAGTGAAAGCAAGGAAGGTGCAGTTGTAATTTTTATGTAGTGCCAATCCATAATTTGTTAATTGGAAGATAAAAAAGTTTGACTTGTAGTTTTGTTAGCTGTTTTTTTTGTTAAGGTTACCTGAAAGATAGGTTTCAAATGTTTTGACAGGGGCGCAGTTTCAGTTCTTGCCATAGGCGCCATTTTCACTAGATACGCCTCTGATTCAGCACTGGTGGACACTGACACCTTGCACTGGTTTGCATTTATAAAGCTGTGACCCATCATACCATGTGTTATGTATGGCTTGCTGGCTGCAGAATGAGGGGTGTGATTTATGTTGAAATGGACAAGTTCACATTTACATGTACAAGCCTAGTGTACCTCCCACATTCACTCCCATCCCAAAGATTCATGGGAAATGTAGGCTGATTACAATTAGAAAGAGAGAAGAGGATATGATGTAATCACTGTTCTAAGACCTCCTACCTGCCAGAAAAGATGATGCATTTTTTGAATCACAAAACTGACTTCCTCAAAATTAAATCAGTTGTATCTCTTAAACGGTAAGAAATTTCACAAATGTGATAACTGTTTAGTGTTTTGTGTGGGGGGTGTACTAATGAGGGAATTTTTTGTTCTGCTTTAAACTTAACATTTAGAGGCAGGAAGAAAACCCCTTCTGGTTTGCATTTCTGATTGGAGCTTTCTGGTAGAAAAAAAATGCTAAACTCTCCTAAACTCTGTACAAAAAACGCTCTACATGACCATTTTTTTTCTGCCACGGTAACTGGAGTTTTTTCAAACCCAGTGTGCATGGAGCCTTATTAGGCTGCCTTAAGGGTTAGCTAAAGGTTAGAAGTTAGAGTTGTGGTAAATTAACTTGTGTTCATGCTCTTGGTGCTGAAAACAAACTTAAAGAGGAACTGCAGTCTGCTCACATAACTTGTAATAAAAACATCTTTGTCATTCTGAAGCTTCCCTCCAACCACTTTGCATATTAATTGATATATACTGTGATTCTGCACTTGCCAAATATGCTGCAGAAATCTCCCTTCACTGAGTCTGGCTGCAATCATTTTAACTGTGGGCAGCTGAAGCTGCTGCCTGTTCACTTCCTGGATTTACACAGACTCACACCTCCAGCTCTGCAGCTCTCCTTGGCCCTCTTATGACTCACCCCCCCCCCCCCCCCTTCCTGGCAAACTCTCACAAGAGTGAGAGAGAGAGAACTGTGCACAATGTCATAAGCCTAGGCTTTTTTCCAGACAAGAAACAGGAAGTGGGCTGTTTAAGATATTTACTGCCAGAAAAAAAATGTTTTACTATCCAAAGTTAAAACAATAACAAGGGCAGATTTAATAGATGTAAAGATGAAAAAAATGAATGAAGTTTCGCTTTAATTCCAGGAATATTTAAAGGTCCTCATGTCTCATTTCTTTACTCCACAATCAGCAATTGTATTACACTCTTTTGACCAAAAGTACTATTCTTATTCCTATCTCTGCAGATGTTGTTAAATTCTATTTTTTTACAGGAGTGAACAATTTACTTTTGTTCACTAATACCAAAAAGCAATGATGATGGGCAAGTAACGGATCCCGTTATAACAATCACTCTTTACTTTACTGTAGTCAGATTAGCACAAAAATGACATCTAATGGTTTGCGATGTCTTACTACATTTTTCACATCATCATTACTCATGGTCCTGCTTTATTGTATATACCTGTTGGAACTTTCCTGTGTCATCACATAGAAGTTAATATATATCTTTACAGAGACACAAATATTCTGTAGCAGCAGTGCTCTGATTTGTAACAATGAATCCTTAGCATTCTAATTAAAGTTTTAAATGTTAGTCTATTTGCAGAATGGAAATGCTTTCAGGTGTCTAAGAGCAATTACTGAGCCTTTCTTGTGCTTGGCTGGCCTTCCGCATATGTTCCTTTTGGCTGACAAAGAAGGGTAGCTACAGTAAAATTGTGCACATTGGGATTCAGGCAGTGTCTTCTGGTGTGCATATATTTATATTAGAAGTAAGCATACTGTTCTCCAGGAAATTGGCTTTTCTTTATAATTAAATAGCAAGAAGAAAGGTCTAGGGGAGATTGCTAGTGCTACAGATTATATTATGTTAAATCTCATAAGACCATAACTAGGTCATCACCCAGACACCCTGATCTACGGCTCCTTTAAGAAGCAGCATCTCAAACACATATAAGTTATGGGTTCATTTATTAAAGAACTGGTGTGGTGTACTACAGAACAAAGCATCTAGGTACTATTTTGTCTACAAGATAGATATGCAGAATTATGAACATTGTCCCTGTATCCTCAGTATATCCT
Source organism: Aquarana catesbeiana (assembly GCF_042186555.1). Classification (NCBI taxonomy): domain Eukaryota; kingdom Metazoa; phylum Chordata; class Amphibia; order Anura; family Ranidae; genus Aquarana; species Aquarana catesbeiana. Next base: position 89,628,080 of record NC_133326.1, on the reverse strand, counting down.
CAGTATATTATAACTAAGTAGATATAAAATTATGTTAGATGTGGAGGCACAGACACATAATGCAAGAATTGAACTTGTGCTTTACCCATGCAAGACAAAGCAAGAAGCTCACCTAATCATGCCCCCCTGCAGCATATATGCTACTTTCCATTTTCCCATCTGCCATTCTATTTAGCCATTGAGACTGAAGAAATATACCTTTTTTTGAGGTCAGCAAAAGGTAGGTGGCTGGTGCTGGTTCTTAAGAAGTACTGTCTGTCTGGTAGATAAAGAAATTGGGTACATTGATTCAGAATTTTATAAAAATCCTTAAACCATGTGTCCATGTACAGATTCTTAGCATTTTTTTGTATATGGTTATTTTTTTTTTACTTTTCATTCATGTTTCATTTTGTAGTTTGATGTAAATGTAACCCATTCAATATACGGGGGGTCTCCAAAAAGTTTCTGCA